>NC_048597.1:187433403-187733403 GCF_003668045.3 Cricetulus griseus | reverse complement strand
CATTAAGAATTTGCTGGACAGATATAATTGTTGCCCTTGTAAAGCCCATTGAAGAGTACAGTTGGTATGTTGCTGACATGTGACCTGTGTAGGAAGCATTGTGGCAATTCTGCAGGGAGCTCTTATTAAGTTCCAATGAAGTGCAGCCTCTTCTGCTCTGTTCTCCACCACTCCCCTCCTTTTTCTTTCCTTCCTCCTTTCCCTTCCTTCCTTTCATTCCTTGGGGTCGGTATATCCCAATAGGGTTAGCTTTTGCATGCTGTCTACTGTTTGCATTGCTGTATTGTTAAACAGCAACAGCTTTATACATAGAGTTCTCAATCACAGATTGAGTTAGTTAGTTAAATGCCTGAGTTAGTTAAAAAGAACTTCTGAGGCACTTCTTTTAAAAGTTGTTTTTCTTCATTGCAAAAATAGTGTATATTCATTAATAAACTTTTTAAATTCTGAAAAAAATGTGGAAGGGGGTTTCAAAAAATAAAATCTCCTGTAGAAGTACCACTTAGAGAAAATCTCTGTGAGATGGGTGTGCTGCTGCAGGTCTGTAGTCTTAACAACACAGGGGGTAGAAATTGGTGCGATCAGAGTTTAAGGCTAGCCTCTGCTCAATAGCAGGCTCTAGATCACCAGGCCAGCCTGGACTCCTTGATGTTAGCTATGAGCTAGGAACTAAACAGAGCACATCTCCATCAGCTGACAGATAGCAGCAGGCCCCTTGCCAGAATATGCCTTTCAGTCTGTGGCAGACTCCCAGGACAAAGGTACTTCAGAGGAGGAATGCTAACTCCCACGGCCCCTAGGAACTTAGAGGCCTCAGGCATCAAGGGCTAAGGCTCATCCTTGGACTGTTCAATGAACACACTTAATGTGCCCTTCCTCCATCCCTCCCCCCACAATGTATCCCTTCCCCACACTACAAGGCATCCCCCCAACCCTTTCTCCAAATGCTATAATGTATACTCCCTCATTTTCCAGCTTGCTCCCAGAAATTCTCCTTCTTCCTCCACATCCTGCTGCACTCTCTCAGGTGTTAACTGATCCTTATTGTCCTAAGGAGCCTTCTTCCTGGCTCATTGTCCTCTATCATATGTGAGACCTTTTCCATAGGACCCTTTCTCAAAAAAAAAAAAAAAAAAAAACCAAAACCAAAAGAAAACAAAAAACCCAAAAGAAAATGGAAGTCGCCCTTCATTTTGAGAATTATTCATTAGGTTTTTAGAAAAATTCTTCAATTACAATTTTGTTTTTTAAAAAAAATATATGCTCTTCAGCCCAATTGTAATTAGTACCATACCAAGCATTTCTGAGTGTTACTGAAAGAACTTCACACAACTTCTGACCTTGCAGTTTGTTTTTGGATTCTGGTGCTATGATGTTTAGTTAACATCTATAAACTAACAACCAAGCCACAAGTGAAACTTGCATTTCCTCTTCGGGAGGTATCGACTTGCTGGGGATAAAACTAGGATGGGCCTGGGAGCTCCCTTCCCCCCAACCCCCTCCCCGTTTTCCTTATCTTGCCCTGTGTATCTCTTCCATTTGGCTGTTCCTAAATTGCATCCTTTTTGATAATCCAGTGTGAAAATTTTCAAGTTGATTTGAAAATACTTACGAAAATGTAAAAGGCCCAGAACATACTAAACCATCTTGAAGGAGGAAAAATGTGGAGAGCTGGTATTACTTGACTTTAAGTGATAGCATCCAAAAACTCTGAAACTGGTATGTAGATCAACAAAGACATCCATGAAAGAGAAATACCCAAACTCAGAAATAGATGGTCTTTTATGAGGATTGGGATTTTCAATTGGCAGATAAGCATGCCATGCTTTGAAGAGTATCATGGGAAACATGCCTTTTCATTAGTCTTGGGACAAGTGAATCCGAATGTGAAAACAAATGCACTCTTAACACTTAATGCATGAATTAATTCAAGATGAACCCTAGACCTAAAATGTAGACGCTAAGGCCACCATCTGCTTAGAGGAAGTGTTCCACCCAGACATAAAACCCTATTGTGTGTAATCCTTCAGAATTCCTTGCCTTTAGGTCCACTTTCCTTGTCCTTGATGCCCTGCAGCTCAGGAGGATGCCAGAGTGGCTCATGTTATGGACAAAGCGTACTACACAAGCAATTAAGATTTCATTCTCTAAATTGTACTGAGTGTATAGAATAGGTCTTATAAAAATCCAATATTTATAAAATTCAGGGGAGTGAAAAATCCACAAAACAATCAATAACTTGGAATCTCCTGGCTGTAAATATTCTGCGTGTTTGTAAACGTTGGAGGAAGTGATGCCTGACCAGTGAAACGTTTGCATTCTTCAAGCAGATGGCCTGGAATCTTATCTAAGGTCATGAGGGTTAGAGGCTATTGTCCTAGATTACAGGAGTGCTGGGGCCTGAACATTTAGGACAGAAGAGATGGGAGCAGCTGGAGGAGGTTATAGCCGAGCCGTAGAGTTTCACTGCACAGCACACCCAGATAACAGGGAGGATCCAGCTCCCACCATGAAGCTGGGATTGTGGGAGACCTCTAACTGGTTGGTCACTTTCAGACCTGAATTCCCACCCAGTATGAGTCACCCAGATACTTTGAATCGGTGACACCTGCCAGGTCCCATAGAAAAAGAAAGGCCTTAGTAAGGAAAAACAAAAACAAAAGTGGAATTTTTATATAGATTAATTTTCTATTTACAAATAGTCACTGTACAAAATGATGAGTTTTATTATGCCATTTTTCTTTCTCTTTGTGTGTGTCTGTGTGCATGAGTGCATGCATACATCTTTCTTTAGGGAAGGTCCACCACCAACCACATCATCATCATCATCATTGTTATTGGTATCGATAAGGTCTCTTATGTGAAGCTCTCCACAAGAGCTAGGGTGGTTTCCAATGAATCCTAGTGACCTGCATGTTTTTGTCTCCCCAATGCTGAGACCATAAGCACAGGCCTGTGCTTAGTTTTTGTTTTTTGTTTTGAGCTTAGTTTTTAAGACTGAGCTGTGACCAAGCTATCTCCCCAGCCCTGACATTCTGCTGATCTTATTACATGAAATTATTCCTGAGTTTATTGCCTAACAGCTTTAAGCAGTATTTCACAGCATGTAAAAAGGTGAGGAGCTGCATCTCATTTAATCTTTATGGAGGCTCTTTGAGGTTAAAACTGTTAAATTTACCCATTTTTAGGGGGCACTTTGAGCCTTCGAGCCCTTACAACACTGACCTAGGTCTTAGCAGAAGCCAGAGCTAAGCCACGTTACCCACTGTTCCATCTCTATTTTCTCATTTGGTTCTTAAAATAATTCTGATTCTTTATTTCTTATAATTGAGTGCTTTCTGCATTGAACAATTTTATTTTTCAGCTAGCCCACATTAAATAATGAGCTACACAACTAGTACAGGCCTGTATTCGAGTAACTTGGAGGTGTTAATCCACACCACTGAATTTACTGTAGTTGACCTTGATTCTGTTTTATTGGGGGAATTGGGGATTTACATATGTTATGCAAATGTTCTATTACTGAATTAACCTCCACCGCAACTCACTACTGTTAATGTTTATTATTTTGCCATGTTTGCACCATTTTTTTTTAAAATTAAGTGTTATTCTGACATTTAGTTCCAAAGTTGTACCACTATGCTTGTATTTATCCATCCAAATGTTTGCTACACTTACTAAGCACAGACCAAGAATGGAACACTTCAGCATAGTACAACTCATGATGGCATCAGGAGGCCATTCCATTCATTGTAGCTGGTGGAGTACTCAAAGGTTAGTAGATAGAAATTCCAGAATAGTTTGGAAATTGATAAAATGTTAGTTTACCTTACTTCCACTCTAAACTTTCTGTAGACTAGGATGGCTTCAAACTCACAGAGATCTGCCTACTTCTGCCTCCCTAGAGTTCTGGGATTAATGGTGTCCACCACCACCACCACCACCTGCCTGGTTTATTGTTATTCTTATGAATTACTTTGTGAGAATTTCTCAGTATGGATTTCCAAATAATGTTTATGCTTTAAAGTTATCAATATTTACTACAGACTATCCCCCCTAGTATTGGAAATTGCTTTATTAGATCAGGCATGACAAATGTATTGAGTAACAGCCAATACTAATAAAACCCAGAAATTATATGATGTGAAAGCGATATCGCTACCCCCAGCTTCCAATTTAAAAAGTTAAAGTATTGAGCAGCTGGGATTTGGCTTGGGATTAATAAAGCGAATCTGAGATGTTCGAGTTTAACCTTTCCAGGACCCCAAGAAGATAAGGAATTCTACTCATTGAGATGTTATCACCCAGCACTTGTGGCAAAGTGGGATCTGCTACAGTGGTCCCCTTTACTGACTAATCTGTGCTCTTGAGTCTATTCATCACAATTGTAATTATGAAGCCACTTTAAAATTATAATAGCATTGGATAACAGAAGTACACATTAACTGATACTTGATGGCTTATAATAAGTTTGTGATTTAATTGTAGAATCTTGAATTTTTATCATTCTAAATTTCTAGTAATCAAATTTGAAAAGAAACACAATCCTTATAAAAACAATTTTAAAGGTAGAATGGATCCAATATGTCTTTTATTTTCTGTTTTAAAATATACCATATTAAATAAAGAATATCACTGGTTTTGAGCTGACAGAAAAATTGTCCCATAAGAGTTTTCATTCAAACAAATTTTTGAATGGGATTATATAATACCAGGAATCATATTTTATCTCCTAACATAAACTTCCTCTAATGATAATATGCAAATAATATTCAATTTTGTTTTTAGAATATGTTCAGTCTTGTAAAGTTGAAAAAATACTTGAAATAACCATTGACAGTGAGTTGTCAGAGGCATAAATACTGAGAGATTGTAGGCAGAAGTTTCTGCACTCAAGAAGCTCCAAGTAACTACACACAGGCTTAATATTAATTATAAATATTCAGCCAATAGCTCGGGCTTGTTACCAGCTAATTCTTATATTTTCAGTTAACCAGTATTTTTATATATGCTTTGCCATGCAGGCTTAGTGCCTTTTCCCAGTATGGCACGTCCTCTTGCTTCTCTCTGCATCTGCTCGATACTCCTCTGACTCCACCCTTCTTGCCAGCATTCTGTTTGGTTCTGCCCCTAACCTTATCCTGTCTAGCTATTGGCCAGTCAGCCTTTTATTTTTATTTTTTTTATTCTTTTGTCTTTCTTTTGTTTTTCGAGACAGGGCTTCTCTGTGGCTTTGGAGGCTGGCCTGGAATTAGCTCTTGTAGACCAGGCTGGTCTCGAACTCACAGAGATCCTCCTGCCTCTGCCTCCCAAGTGCTGGGATTTAAGGCATGCGCCACCACTGCCAAGCCAGCTTCTTTATTAAGCCAATCACAGTGACATATATTCACACAGTGTAAAGGAATATTCTGCAATAGATTTACATGCATTAATGGCTTTACATATTGGTTCTAGATAAACTTTAACACAAACCATTGTGAATAAAGCTAAATTGTCATCAGTTTTTTTAACGGTTAGAATTTATTCAATAATATGAATGCATGATTTCCTCCAACATTTTTAGGCCATACAGATACTTCAATAGTCTAGAATGAACTTGCAGGAATTGAGATGAAGTTTGTCACTAGTTTGAAATCTACTTCTGTACAAGAGACAGGTTACTGTGTTCTAGATTAAAAGGCACATGTGTTCATGGCCTTTCCATTTTAGTGACACATTGCCTTCATGAGGGCTGTACAATAAAGAGCAGTTGGAACACACTGGATTCTTTCTACACTTTCTTATGTTGTCTTCCTTGGTTAACTGTACAGTGTTTACCTAAGTACTTCTAACTCTGAGTTCACACTTTATTACACTCTCCCTAAACTTGCATTTCCATAAACTGTCTTACTTTTTTGGCTTATAGATCTTCAAATGTATTACAGCATCTCAGATCTTGAAGATGGAAGTGCCCAGACAGCTTGCCTTTTCTTCCCTTTCTGTCCACGCGTCTCTATAGGGGTTCTTACTAGCATGCACCTGTTCGTTTAGATATCTGTGCTTTTCCTTACCCCAGTTTTCTTTATCAGTACTCCCTCCCTGCTTGAAAACCACCTCCAGACTATACACATTTCTTCATTAAGTCTTCATCAAAATGCTGTATGCACCACAGTAAAAGATAAAGGTTTGGCATCATCAAAACCTGAAGTCCAAATTCAACGTTCAAATTTTGTGTTTTTTAATTGAAAATTCATACAATGTATTCAGATCATGGTTTTCCTTTCTTCATCCTCCCACCTACCCACCCATCCAACTCCAAGCCTTTTTTCTTTTTCTCCTAGGAAAAAAATGGTGGGAGACACATCATGAAAAAGTACAAGGGACATACACAAAACATACACACACAAAATCAGAAATCATAAAATTCAAGCAAATACAAGCAATGACCAATTTTTTTTAAATCAAGAAAAAATAAGACAAAATGTCTACAAAAAAAAACACCACCAAGTTCATTTTTTATTGGCCTTCTACAACTGGTCATGGGGACTACCCTTAAGTGTGGTTTATATACTCCATTGGAGAAAACTAGGTTTTCCCTTTCCAAACCCTTGTCAGTTGGAGATAGCATCTTGATTGGAGATGGATGATCATGGCCAGTTACCCCTCTCAGCGTTGGGAGCCTATCTATCTTGAACATGTGCGGCCTTGTGTGTGCTGCCATAGTCCCTGTGAGTTCATATATTTATCAGTCATCTTGTCTGGAAGACACTGTTGGTTGGTGTCTTCCACCCCTTTTGGCTCTTAAAATCTTTCTGCCTCCTCTTCTGCAGAGTTCCCTGAGCCCAGAGGGAAGGAATTACATGGAGACATCCATGTTTGGACTGGATGTTCCAAGGTCGCTCCTTCTCTGCAGTGATCCAGCTGTGGGTCTCTGTTTTACTTACTACCCATCTATAGCAGGAGGAAGCTTCTCTGATGATGGCTGAGTGGGGTTTTCCAGAACAACTTGTGGAATCTATTTCTCTGACTTATTGTATAGCATTTATATTAACAGAATTTATGTTTTGAATTTCTATTTTTTTGGCATAAGTGACACTTCAAATTTGGTATCAATAGTATTTATATTTTTTGATGCATAGAATTTAAGGATATGTTTTCCTAGAATGAATCACTTCACTAGCAGTTCAGCTTTTATACCACATAGAGACTTATGTTTACCAACTCACTATTTCCATTTTAAAAGAAAACATGCTTCCTAGCTGTTTTAATCATTATTAATAAAGTACCCTTTAGTTTTGCATTTAGAGCCACACCTAATTAATTTTGTACTCTGATGAACCTTTCAAAATGTTCAGCAAAACTCTTCAGAATGGAATCCTAAGTCTGTAACTAAACACAGGTGCTCTTTTGTTTCAGTATGCATTTGTGGAAATGATATTACTTTGTTATTCTCTGTTAAAACTTGTTTGTAGCTGTTTCCTTCAAAACTATTCCTTGTAAACAGCTCTTGTGATAAACTCTTGTGTTAGAGTCTGTCTGGAGTGTAGCTGTTCCCAAAGAAGGATATCAAGCATATTATTATCCTAAGTCTTGCTGTAACATCCAGACTTATTTCACGTGACTTTTGCACTTGTCCACAATGGTCACCCACTTGGTATTTCATATTAACTGTTAGATTAACCCCCTAACATTTAATTTTTCAGCTTAGTTGATAGTGCAGTTTTGTTCCTTTATGACGAGCCTTCAATGTGAAGGCTAAAATTACACTTTTGCTTTGTGGTCATCACCTTTTTAACTTCTGTAGCTTCCCAGTGTACACATAGTCCTGCAATTAATTTTGAACAATTGTAAATTTTTCATATGCATAATAAGAACAAGAAATGAATGATGCTTTTAAAGAATTTTATGCAATTTACCTACCAAATAGGGAACAGGCATCTATAATCACATGGTATAGATATTCAGAGGTTAAATTTTAAGAGTTAAGTAAGACTGAACCTCAAATCTGGATGCATTTTACACAAACAAATAGTCATTTACCACTTTTTACAATTAAATGATTGACGAGACTTCTCATTCAACCACCAGATACTGCTTTCTGCATGGAGGGGTCAAATGAAGACTGCAATTCAGTAAGCCTTAGGAAACTGCAGTTTAAACATGCATTTATTATATCAAGGGAAAACAAACTTGATTTCGTTGTCAAATGCTGTTTACCAAAAAGAAAGTTAATGAATTTAGGAAAAATTAAATTATTAGTGTGTCTTGTTTATTTATTTATTTATTTATTTTTGTTGTCACAAAATATCAGAACTGCAGCAATGCATAAAGAAATGTCTTTAGCTCACATTTCTGAAGGACCAAGAGTTTGATTTTCCATTAGGGTTCTCAAGCCATGTCAGCTCTCAGGAAAAATGTGAAAAGGGTTGGGGGTTATGTGGGAGGAGCAGGTGTGGCTAGAGTAGGTTGAACTGCTTTATAGCAACCCATTCCTATGGCGAAGAACTCAATTTCACAGAAACTAACTTTATCCCCCCCCCCGCCCCACCCCTCTTATCATCAACTCAGTCTCTAGAGAAAGTCTACTCATTTTTTTTCCCTTCTTTAATTTGTTTGGTTTTTCAAGACAGGGCTTCTCTGAGTAGCCCTAGCTATCCTGGAACTTGGTCTGTAGCCCAGGCTCTGCCTATCTCTGCCTCCTGAATGCTGGGGTTAAAGGTGTTTGATGACACCGCTACTACCAACTCATGAGAAGTCTACTCTTGGTGGTATTCCTGTGACCTAGTCAATCTGGTCAGGCCCATCTCTTTTGTTACTGTTATATTAAAGACCAAACTTTCAACACGTGAAACTTGGGAATGAGAAAAAAAAATATTCAAAACATAGAGGATGTATGAAGAGAGTGATGTGGTAACTTTTTAACTTCCCATAATTGGCATTGTGTACCATGCACTTTCTTATTGTGAGTGTCCATTCTGTGCTTTGCAGCATGTGGAGAAGGATCTTTGATCTCTCTTCCCACTAGATGCCAGTAGCATCCCTTCCTGCAAGTGGTTGTATTTAAAAACTCTTCTAGATATTGTTCCTCAGTGCAAGTCTATGTTCAATACTAAACTTGAATGAAATGTGATCAGGAAAAAACTGATACCTACAATAATTGAGGAATTTATTAACTAATTTGCCATGTGTTCCTAGGCTATGACAATAGATCAAGCCAATTTTAATTAAATTGTAAAAGAAACAAGTTTTCTTTCTCTGTGCTATAGCCCTCATTCTGATAGTTGGGCTGAGATGGTTTCTAGTTATACCCCTGTAGAGGGACTATCTGGAGTGATCCATCCTAATAGCATCTGAGGCAGAGACTTCCTTCTATAGAGCTTAGATGCTGAATCATAAAGCCAGGGCCCAGGGGTAGTTCTGGTGGGCTAGCATTGGGTTAAGACATTACTCAAGTCAAAGGGTCTTCAGGAAGCAGTAAAGAGCATGCCTTGTTTTATCCCTCACCCCTGCCCTCAAGCTGAAGGCTGAGGATTGGACCCTTGCACATATTACTGGGTTGCATCTCCAGCACCTGCTTCTTTGAAATGGTATCACTGTGCCACCTCATTTGACTTTAGATTCCTGATCCTCCTGCCATTACCTCTTGAGCTCTAGAAATACAGACCTACATAAGCATGGCTAGTCTGTTGTTTTAATTCATGATTAACATGTATGCTTTGTAAGCAGAATTTCTCTTAACAGTTCTGAGCCTGCGTTTGGGGACAGGTTCAGGTCCAGTAAAATGGGGGAGTGAGGCATTCCCCCTCCCCTCTCTCTCCACAGTGAAAAGCCTCTACAGATGACAGATCTTCGGAGCCTTGTTCATCAGCAGACTCTATTGCCTGTGGCTGTGCCCTCACAACTTATCCCTGTGTTTGGCAGAGTCAGCCTTGAGTGAGTGCTGTGAGGAAGGGTAATGGCTTCCAGGTTTGCCCCTAGCAGATGGAATTTGAATTGGAGGGGGAGGAAGACTGCAATGGATCAGATAAGTGTAAAATGTTAAAGTAGGCCAGAAGCACTGCCAAAGCCTCTTTGGTCAAATCAGCTTTGTACTTCTTGTAACCCGGGACACAGCTGTGTAGTGAGCCCCACAATGGTATCAGGACCTCAGGACTTCAAGCAGCTGAGAAGTGCCTAATCTGAAGAAGATGAAGCCCAGTGTCTCTTTCAGGGAAGCAGGAAACAAGGGGTCCCATGTGGAGCCTCCAGCTACAGCAGCACTGTTTTTACCCTTAGTTTGGCAGAACTGCAGAAGTCTTGATGGCCACACCTGGCTCAGTCTTTCTTATCTGCTCAGCTGTCTCTCACTGCTAGAAGAAACCTGTTTTCCCACATACCGAGTTTTCCTCCCTGGATTCTGAATACCCTCTTCATTTCCTCTGTTCTTTGGACTGTGTTTTGGGCCTGGTCTGGAATGGGAATATCTTCTGCTGCCGGAGCGGCTTCTTTCTTGTAGCCCTAGCTGTAGCTGCAGCATGCCTCCTGCTCAGGGCTGCCCACAGCTCATTTATTATGTACCGATCTGTACTTACTTTTATTCTTAAACCAGTGACTCTGATATGATTAATGAATTAGCATGAATACTGACTCATTTGTTCCTTTGTATGGCATGGCTTATGGCTTAGGTTAGAATAATAGCTAATAGTTTTGTGTGTATATCATTCTACGTACATCACCTAAATATCGAATTCCCAGAAGACACATATTTTGTGCTTTTTATATTTCTTCCAGCATATTAATGTATTTGTATTAATGGCTAGCCAGGCATTAATCCTATTCCAATACAATTTTAATGTCAAAACAGAAGTGGCTTTTAGGAATTCCTGCCTCATCAAGGGCTTTCAGGTTTAAGTTGGGTACACGTTCTGTACACCAGAGAAGTCAGGTCCATTATGTCACATGACACACTCTAATTTGGAATGCCTTGGTTTGTAAGAGATTCATCTGGCCATGACAGATATTGAATTGTGACTCTATTAATGTCATTTTGGATCTGAAGTGTGTCATCTTTCGTCAAATGGTACTTAAAGTAAATGCTGTCTGTCAAAGCGACCTATGGCATATATCATAAATATCTGCACATAGAATTCTAAATGACCATGATTTTTCTTATCACACTCTCAGGTACCTCTTGCCTCTGCACAGATGAACATTTGAAAGTACCATCGTCAAACATCTGCAACCATGGAGACCTCGTCAATGCTTTCCTCACTGAATGATGAGTGCAGATCTGACAACTACATCGAGCCGCACTACAAGGAGTGGTACCGTGTGGCTGTTGACGCTCTGATTGAACATGGCATAGAAGCTTACCAGGAATTTCTTGTCAAGGAGCGAGTGTCAGACTTTCTAGCTGAAGAAGAAATTAATTATATTTTGAAAAATGTCCAGAAGTTTGCACAACACACAGAGCGTGGTTCTGATAATTCCTATGATGATGCCTCATCTTCAGGGACTTATTGGCCCATGCAGTCTGACGTGGAGGCTCCAAATCTTGATTTAGGCTGGCCATATGTGATGCCTGGACTCTTAGGGAGTACCCATATAGACCTCCTCTTTCATCCACCGAGAGCACATCTCCTTACAATAAAGGAAACTATCCGGAAGATGATAAAAGATGCAAGAAAGGTAGTAGTATATCTATTTTAAAATGCAAAATATGAAATGTGGACAAGTGCACTGCTATAATATGATGGAAACATATGTTAATTTAAAATTTTCTGGGTGTGGCTCATGCCTGTTATTTTCAGAAATTATACATACATACATATGTATGTATGTATGTATATGAAGCTTACACATTCCACATCTCTTTTAAGATTTGTGTGTGTGTGTGTGTTTCTTTGTTTGCTATAGAACTAAAAGCAAATTCTTGTTCTCAGAATGGTTTATTCTGTTATATAAACTAGAGCTCTACCTAGCTGTTTTCTGAATTAAGTATTAATGTATCATGAAGAATCAACTTTATGACAATTTATTTTCAAGCAAAGTTCTGAAGCACTTAGCAGTTTGGGGCCTTATACTCTTTATGAAGTACTTATATTGCCTTATAAGTCTTATAAAAGTTATTTTAGAGCTCATATAAAACATCAGAAATATCCTTTTAATCAATGAAAATTATTACAATTTTCTTCCATCTCTCCTTTGTTTGTTTAAATGTGATGATAACCATGGAGGATATTTTTAAGACTATAGCAACATTTCCCATGTTTAAAAGATTTGGTTCAGCCTGGGCATGGTGGCACATGTCTGTAATCTCAGTACTCAAGAGAGAGAGTCAGTAGGGCCTTATGGCCATCTTTGGGAGCATCCTGGTCTCTATAGTGAATTCTGGACCAGCTGGAGGTAGTAAAACACTGACTCAAGATTTTTTTTCAAAGAATGGACAAAAATATGATTTTGATTTATAAAGTATCTATTAGGTCTATCCTGTATAATAGAGAAATTTAGGACATTAAAAGGGTTGAGGAAACACCCAAAAATGTCCTCATTTTTTTCTATGTATGTTGACATGACACAAAATTGCTTAAAAAAATAGTTTTATAAGTGTAAAAAATAAGGACCTCAGAGTTCTCAGTGACATTACAGTTTGCAAGACAGATCACTTATACGTAAGAGTCACACCAGTGAGACCCAGTTTTCTTAAGCTAGTGTTGGACTTCGGCTTTGTGATAGTGAGGCAACCCTAACCCTTTGAATCCAGATAACCTCACTTCTTACGGGGGTGGGATTGGGGGGCTGACTCCATTAGCAGCATTATGTCGACAAAAATGCTTATCTGTTTTAATTACTAAACATTAGCTATCAAATGAGGACATAGTAGTGGACCAAGCTTTTAGTGAATGAACTAAACTGCCTGTCAAATTTTCTGAACTGATATATTTTAAAAACTCCCCTTTCTTTAGTGCTGGGAGCAAATGATAAAATTACATTTTATGAATAAAGTGAGAATTCCAACAACATAATAACAAGGGCCACTTACCAATGTTTGCTAATCTCCATCAGGAGACATAATCTACCTTGAGTCCCAGTTTTAAAGGTGAACTAGTGAGTGCATCAGAGTAGTGGCATACACACTGATCGGCCTCCCCTGAGCTGTGAGACCGTAAACATGATGCAAGTAGTAACATATATTTTCAGCCAGCCCCGCCCCCCATAGAAACTGAGCATTAGTCAGGACCTGTCCAGATATAATTCTTCCTAATGTAGCTCAGTGTATTTAATGAGCCTGTACAATAGTATCTTTTTCTGGAAACTCCCACTTGAATTGGGGCTTCCAGAGGAACTGAAAGTCTATACTGTAAAGCAAGATTATGCTCTGCTTCTTGTCTATACAATCAAAATGGCATAAAATTGAAAAAGCATTTCATCATATTGTATACATGCTGGCTTAAAGAAAATTATTTGATATTATAAATTGAATATATTGAGTGGAGCATAAATCATGGAAGATAGTTTGCTGCTTCAGGAGATCAAATACTCTCATCTCTCTTCAGATGCAGTGATTATCAATGTCTAGTTGGCTCTATTCATAAAGGGGACTGCATCAGGGGTACTTTATCTCAGGGACTTTAGACATCCCTTCAGAAATCACTCCATTTATTTACAGATTTTGAAAGGATACAGTACTCAGGAAATTCTGTAGTATCTCTCCCCCCCCCTTTTTTTAAAATTCATATTTACCCCATAACTGGTCAATGTCTTCTTAAAAATTTCAACATCAGAGCAAATAATCAGCCAGGTACAGCATCAGAACATGTAACATCCAAATTCCAGATACTGAGGCAGGAGTATTGAGAGCTAGAGATCAGCTTTGGCTCTGTAGTGTGATGTCTAAAAGGCCAAGTTAATTAACTATGCAGAGAGAAAAAATACTATAAAAACTGGCACATGAATTTTTAATTGTGGTCTTCATGCCTGCCATCTCTTCAACAGCAAATCATGCCCCATTCTTAGCTTTTATAATTCATGGATACCTGATAATCAGTGCTAAACTTCGTTTTGGATTTTTTTCAGAGGTTTAATTTTCTTTATTAGTAACTCAGTATATAGTCATACTACTGCATTGGGATGACCTTTTATCATAATGGTTTTTGAATAAGATAGAATTAAGTGGTAGAAACAAATTTATTGCTTCAGAGTTTCTCGAGAGAGTACAGCCTTGTCAAATTTTATAGAAATACAATGCTAAATAAATAAAGCTGGGACAAGGGACAGAAGAGCCAGGATCTGGTCCAAAATAAGATAAATCTATGTTTACTATTCCATTTGCAACTAAACTAAGATTTTTTTTAACCTCTTTGTGGGACTGCCACCCATCTCCCAAATAAATACCCAGAGTCCTAATCTAAATTATTAATATCTGGATCCTTAGCTTGGCTTGTTTCTAGCCAGCTTTTCTAACTTAGCTTATCCTGTTTTTCTTCTTCTACATTTTGCCTCAGGGCTTTTTACCTGTTTTTATTCAATTCTTTCTTTCCTTCTTACTCCATGACTGGCTGTGTGGTGGCTGGTCCCTGGAATCCTCCCCTTCTTCTATTGCTCTGTCTCATTCCTCTTTTTTGGAGCATAGATTTCTCTCTACCTGGCAGCCCCACCAATCCATCTCTCCTGCCGTTCTACTGGCTGTTCAGCTCTTTAATGGACCATCAGGTGTTTTAGACAGACAAAGTAACACAGCTTCACAGAGTTAAACAAGTGCAACATAAAAGAATGCAAAAAATGTGTGCATCATTAAACAAGTATTCCACAGAGTAAATGAATGTAAAACATCTTAAGCTAATATTCCACAACAAATGAGTGTCTTGCTATGCAAAATTCTTACATTCAGGCAAAGTGTGTAAATTCTGCTTGCTGTAGTGTCTGGCAGCTGAGGTATTTTTTGTTTTGTTTTGTTTTGTTTTCCTCTACATCTTTTTTATTTAAATTGGGAACAATGTTATTTTACATATCAATCCCAGTTCCCTCTCCCTCCCAGATTCCCATGTCCCCCACCAACCCCCATCCCATCCCCCTTCCACTCCCCAGGGGTGAGGCCCTCCATGGGGGATCATAAAAGTCTGTCACATCATTTGGGGCATGGCCTAGGCCCTCCCCGTGTGTCTAGGTTGAGAAAGAATCCCTCTATGGGGAATGGGCTCATAATGTTGTACACAGCTGAGGTCTTTATTGGACACCAAGCTCACCTTCCCATTCTTGGATAAAGGGATGATACCTCTACTTTGTTTTGTCTGTCTTTACTCAGAACAATTGTGTGTGTGTGTGTGTGTGTGTGTGTGTGTGTGTGTGTGTGTGTGTGTAATATATGTTAAATATGCCCTTTATGTTTACTTTATTTTTTCACTTGTCTTATTCTTGAGACTGAAGCCAGTGTCTCACACACACTGAACATACAGCATCTGCCATTGAAATATTGATTCCAGCTCCTGAATGCTTTTGATTGTTATTACTAAATTTTTCTTTCCAGCTTGTTATGCGATCTATGAATCACTTTGTTTTTCTGACTAGAATATTACTTTATAGTATTTAATTATATAGGTTTTAAAATTTTATACCTATCATTTTTTCTGGTTATTGCTTAGAAGTTATTTTATGATTACTCCTCTTCATTTTATGCATTTGCTTACTTTCTTCTCTTCTGAATTTCTAATTTGGAAAAGCTGACTGTAGCTACTCTCATACATGTTCTCTAAAGTAATATATTCCAACTTCCTAAATTCCTTTCTGTGCTTTTCTGTGTGGTTGGCATAGTTGCATATGTATCAGCTTCATGTATTCTAATAGTGTCCAACATGACTTTTCCCAGACAATTATTAAGATCTCAAGAAGTGTTCCCAAGATTATATATGCATATATGGTAATTACTGTGAACTACTCTTATGAAACACTCCTACTGATTACCTTAAGCAGTTATCTTTCACTGGAGTATCTTTCCTAGTTAATCCGTGGTTTGCATTTAGGGAGCTGTTACTTCTGATTTCACTGGATCTAAGTGTGTTCAGAATGCCGTTTGCATCTCTTCTCCCTCCTAAGTCTTCCAGCTAGCACAGCTTATTTTGTGCGACAGAAATCTTACTCCTAGGAATATGGAATCAGGTAGACTCATGAGCAGATGTGTAGTTTGAATTAGGGTGGAGTCATTCCTCCAGTACCA
Source organism: Cricetulus griseus (assembly GCF_003668045.3). Classification (NCBI taxonomy): domain Eukaryota; kingdom Metazoa; phylum Chordata; class Mammalia; order Rodentia; family Cricetidae; genus Cricetulus; species Cricetulus griseus. The sequence goes on along the minus strand of NC_048597.1, from coordinate 187,717,232 downwards.
CATCACTGAGGCTTTGGTCTCAGCTCCACCCTGAGTTCCTGGGAGTGTTTGTTTGGCCTTGCTAGTTGTTAGTAAGGCGGAAGAATATTGCTCATCACTGGGCCCCACAAATGCAAAGGTGAAGGTGAGCAGATGATGGCTGCTTTTCTTGGGAATCAGCTATTTGTATAAAATTAGTGCTAAATTAGGTATTTGCTCACCAGGACTCTGCAATAACTAATTGTGACACTGGACAAGTATTCCACCTGTTTAGGATCAGTATCTTCACTTACTTTGTAAAAGATATAAAGCAAAATCTTTTTGGTGTATTTTTGAAGCCCGGTATCCCTTTCTAAGCCGCTAACAGTTCTCACCAACTCAAGATTATTATAATGTCTAATTCTCCTGGCTGAGTTAGTGTACAATGTGAGTGAGCGTCATTGTGTCATAGTGTCACTCCCGTTTGCATCACTTTGCAAACATGTCCTGTCTAGCTAGGAGACACTTAAGTATTTATCATCACCTTCATTACACTAGGATCATCTCTCTCCCAGTGATCTCAGTCTCTGTTAAGAGTTTCCTTTCTCCCTGATCTCTGTTCCAACTCTCACTGTGTATCCGTTCATTAAATTTGACTCAAAATTAGTTCCTTCCTGGAAGTATATGTTGCTTTGTCAGATTTAATGACATCATTATTCAGTGGCATTGAATTGAGTATCATTTCCTTGAATGAAGTGCATTCTATGGTGGTGTGTGTTTATGTTTGAGAATCTATGAGAGAGAAAAGGTGGAAGGGAAACAAGAGAGATGTGGTTTATTCAGACAGGGTTTCTCTGTGTAGAGCTGGCTGTCCTGGGGCTCCCACTAGTGAAGAATGGCCTTCAACTCAGAGATCCACTTTTATCTGCCTCTAGAATGCTGGGATTAAAGGTGTGTGCTACTATTCCGGGTTGCAACTACATTTTATAGGAACAGATTTTAGCAGCTTTACAACGTTACTTGCTTTCATGATGATGATGATGACGATGAATAAGGACAAAGAAGAAGGAGCAGGTGGCATTCCACAAGGGCATGAAAGAACACTGACAAAGAAGAGATGGCATGTGCTGATTATAGGCATTTCCCTTAAAACACTATAGATTTGTTAAGATGAAGACCTTTGTATTCACTGAGGCTTCGTATCAAAGGTTACTTTTCAGGCTGGGTGTGGTAGAACATGTGTAATGATAAGTAGAGGCAAAATATTAGCCCTGTCTACATTGTGAATTCCAGACTAGCAAAGGCTGGTCTAACTAACGCCCAAAGCCAACAACAACAACAACAGCAGTAACAACAAAACAAAATGAACAACAGAGATAGCTTCATTGGAGTTCTTGATACTACAGGGGCATGGCATTTCTTTGCCTGCCAGTCTTCTCAATGAGACAGAGTGATACAAGTATGCAAGGGAGCCTTGATGGGCTGATCAATGTGCAACATGACATTCTGTGTTATAGGACTCCACTGTTCAGTTTCATCCTTCATCATATACTTTTGTATCAGTTATTGAGATCTTTTAAGTAGTCGATCCAAATGACCTAGAAAAACTTGAGCTTTTACCATTAGGCCTGGAAATGACACTTTTTTGTGAAAAATCAAAGTAGAAAAAACATGATACAGCTATGTGTGATAAGCACATCTTCAATCCTAGCACTCAGGAGACTGAGGCAAAAATACTGACAGGAACTCAGAGACAGGTTGGTGTACATAGTGAGTACCAGGCCATCCATTTGCCTGTACATGGCCATTTGCCATGAAAATAGATATCGGCAAGATTATTAGTTCTATAAAGTTATATATTTAAGATTCATTTTTAAAATACATCCCTTATGGGAAACACTGAAAATAGTAAATGGAGCAAGAAAAGAAAACTCAGCCAGTTTACAGGTGAGAAAATTTTTTCCATATTAGCTAAATAAGCAGCTTTAAAAGAGTTGGTGTCCCCAAGTATGTGTGCTCTTGTGTGTGTGTGTGTGTGTGTGTGTGTGTGTGTGTGTGTGTGTGTGTGTGTATTTTAATGCCTTTCACAGATTTTTAAAAAGAGTGTTCATTTGTTAAATACTAGATATATATACATATTGTGAATAATATCAAACAACTACCTCTGCCTCTTTCCGCTTCTGATTTTGCTGTAATAAAATGATAGAACTGCATAGTGATGCAATAATTTAACAGTATGGAGCACCCTGGGTACAAGTGATAAGGGGTTCCCTGTTGTGTGGAAATTTTAAAATTTCTGGTAATAAGGCTGCTTAGAAGGCCTCTGGCTTTTTATTACAGTGTAGCACTGGCAATTGAGAACACCATTAGTGATAAGGAGGGCTACTTCATCACTGTTCCTCCACCCATCTCTTCCTCATTAGTATCCCTCTCAATCACAGTTCTGAGATGACAGTCTCCCCGGCAGGATCGCTTTAGGAATAAGGAAAGTCTCCTAACTGTGCATAAATGTTTGCTACTAAATCATGACTCTCTCTTTGAATTTTAAACAGCAGAAAATGCGGTTTCCTTATCTTCTTTCACAAGGCAGGACTTTCTTTTAAGTCTTACTAATTTCCTACTAGTAATCGTGTTGATTTTTGCCTCTTGGATTGGAATGCAAGGGATTGTCTTAAGCAAGCAAATAAATGTGAAAGGCAGAAGCATTGCCATTTGGCTAAATATCAATCCAATATTCACTCCTGAAAAATCCATAATGGAAAACATCAGTATCACAGGGGTCATATTTCTGCTGGCAGAAACTCGGGAGCGATTGATAGTAGAGCAAACATGATGCTTCTGTTTTTACAGACAGGCAGAGACGTGGAGAAAGTCCAAAAGTCCGAAGTCACCCAGCTGATCAGTGACCCTGGGCACTCACAGTAGCCAGGTTCTCCCCTCTTTTGCAGCAATGTGTTCCCACTCCAGAGCTCTGGCATAGCATGCTTACTTCTTTAGAAATGGGAAAAGGTAGCCTTGATCACTGAGTCCTAAGAGTAAATTCAGACCTCTGGATCTTTTTGCTCATACATTTTCTATTTTATTATTATTATTATTACTATTATTATTATTATTATTATTTGATTCTGTGTATATGAGTGTTTTGTTTGCATGTACATATGTACAACCGTGTGGGTGCTAGGAACTGAACCCAATACTTTGCAAGAACAAGATCCTCTCTGCATGCCTGCCCAAGACACCATCTGATCATGGGGATTTACCAACGCACTATAACTTACAAGGCTGCTCCATTAGCTGTTCATATGTGTGTAATTTCATGTATTTTTCAGCCCATTTTTTTCTCTTAGCTGTTAGTTTAGTCTTCTCACATGCCTGGAAGATTGTAGTGCCTTGGGAATTTAGTAGGGAAACCTTGAGGGATTTAAGGAGCGGGATTTAAGTTGGATCACCCAATTTCAGGTAAGTTCTGGGGCTTTATGATTCTGTCATCAGATAGTGGTCTATATCCATTTTCCCTAATTCCATGTAAATGTAACCCTTCTGGGCTCTCCTTAAATGCCTAAATGTTTGCCAGGGTCTCCTTTTCCTTAGGAAAATCTCAACTGCAACTTTCAACTTCCTAGTGAGTGTCCAAAGTGTTTTAGGTTTTCCCCCTTCTCAGTTACATCTTTTAGATTTCCTCATTGCTCACTGATTTCACGTGGATTCCATTTTCTGTGTGGTCAGGACTCTTTAGGCCTTTTTACTTTGGTAATTATGAGCTGAGTGTTTTTTTTTTGTTTTGTTTTGTTTTGTTTTGTTTTTTGTTTTTTTTTATCTTCTGAGATTAAAGGACAGCTCTTGATCACTGTTCCGGTTAGGCCTCAGTGTCCTGCCCTGTGAACTAGCAAATGAGAGCTGGGGGAGGTGAAACAAGCGCTCCATCTGTCCTTATATGGATCTTGGTCCCACAAACCTTGGATTTGATCTTATTTATTTTAAAAGTTGTTTTTCTCTGCCAAGATCAGTTTTTTATATGATGGTTGGTTTAATGCAAACCATTGTAGTCTGAACCACCCATGAATTTAATGAAAATGCTTCTAACTTAGGTGTTATTGAAAGGGTTTAAAATATAAAAGTAAAGTTTCACTAGAAAAATTCACTGGACAATTTTCTAAATTTATGTAAGTACTAAAATATAGATATTGCTCATCTGGGGAATCTTAAAGTCTTCATTTATTTTACTCTCATGTTGAGTATTTTCAACATTTGTGTAGATGGGAGCCATTCTGCCTTATTTTCCCCCTTCTTCTGTCTTTTTTTTTTTCTGTAACACAGGGTCTTGATATATAGCCCTAGCTATCCTTGAATTTGCTCTGTAGACCAGGCTGGCCTTGAACTCACAGAGATCTGCCTGCCAAGTGCTGGGATTAAAGGTGTGTGCCGCCACCATCTGGATTGCATATAATTTTCTAACTTTTTTTTTATGTAGGGCATAAAATCAGGGAACATTTCCAACATTATCTTAATGAAACTCTGTGAGTCAAAACTACATATGCTATGTTCTGTAATTAAGATGACACTGCTAAAAGAGGCTTTTGTTACTCGATTTTAGGATCTTAGAAAACCCACCAAGGCTTTGAAACATGCCACAAAAGTTTAACTCTGAGAAACTTAAGAGAGTTTGCACACTTCTAAATCTAAAGCTTTATTTGTTTATTAAGTTTTGGTATGTGTATTTGTGTGTGACTGAGTTTATACATATGCATCACATATGTGCAGAAGCTGTGGAGGGTATTGGAACCCATGGAACTGGAATTGCAGGTGGTTGTTATCAGCCATATGGGTGCTGAGAATCAAACAAACCAAACCTGGAGCAGTAAGCTCACTTAACCACCAGGCCAGCTCTCCAGCCCCATGTTTCTATATCGAAAGGTTAAAGCATGTTTTCAAGTAACACTATACAATTAAATGACCATGTAAAATTTAGTAGTGAGGTGTTCTGACATATGGATAAGTTTCACATTTAATCTATTTATGTTAAACATGATTATTAAAATTATATACCTCCACAGTTTTTTTCTTTGGGTTTTTGAGACAGGGTTTCTCTGTGTAGCTTTGGAGCCTGTCCTGGCACTCGCTCTGGAGACCAGGCTGGCCTCGAACTCACAGAGATCCACCTGTCTCTGCCTCCCAAAGGCTGGGATTAAAGGTGTGCCACCAACGCCCGGCACCTCCACAATTTTTTAAATATGGAAAGATCAAAATTTATAGCCATAATTGAAACAAAATACAAGAATCTTATAACATCATATTAATTATAGTTATTTTACAAAATATGTTTGAAAACTTGCCATGTTGGACCTTTTTGGACTACATATGGATTAATTTTTCCCATTCACTAGTCACATTGAAATTAAAGATTGTCCATGAGAAGCCAATCACAGTTTCCTCTGTCATGTTTTTAAGTATGGATTTCAACTGCTAACAAGAGGATTTTAGAAACTCTGCAGCTCATTCTCAGAATTAAATATTTCTTTGTCTGCTGCCTCCCCATAGTTTTGTGAAACACAGACTGATTTGGATTCAATCAGAAGGGTTTAGCTTCAGAGGCATAGTCCCAGGAGCTCAAAGTCACACGTTTCCCCAGGCTTAGTTTCACAATAATGCATAGGTCTACAGAGTTTTATTTTGTTTTGAGAGTGATATGAAGAAATCGAAAATCTTAGCAATGTAACATTGCAAGAAATAATGGGACCCAAGGAAGGCATTCACCAGCAATCTTTAAAAGTTGGAGCCTCCCTCTTCCCCTTTTGTATGGGTTGGGCTTGGTGGTTCCTTTCCAGTAAGTAGAGCAGGGTACAGATGAGGCAAGCTTGGGACATAAGGCAGTCTGACTCTCTCTTGCATTACACTCTGAAGGAATCCCGAAGCTACCTCATGAGGTCACCTACAGCTTACATAGTGTTCATTGGAATGAGGAGCTGAGGTCACCTACCAACTGCCCTGTGAATGAACCATCTTGGAAACACATTTTCCTTCCCATCAACTGCAGACAGCTCTAGCCTAGCGCCAAAAGAGCCTCTAAGTGAGCACCTACAGGCTTTGCCCTTAGAGTCCCCATCCTCTTCAGCTATTAGATAAAGGTGTCACTGTTTCAAGTTTTCAGGATAATCTGTTGTGCAGTAACAGATAGCAAATACAGTAATATTTTCAAGAAGTCTAGTTTTTCCTGCTGAGAAAATGTAACTCCTGAGAATGATTAGTTTTAGTCATCAATTTCTCTTATACTAATAGTCTCTTCATAATGTAGTAAATATGCTTCAGAATATGCTATATCAATACAATTATTTTACAACTGTAAATTACCTAATAAATCATGTAAATATATAAAATGTAAAAGATTAGCAAAATTTTATTTATCAGCTTGGTGTTTTAATGCTTTATATTTTAAGGTATTTACTGATATAAAGGTTTATTACACCCAAATTTCATGTTTTTCCTTCTGTTAGATTTTTGGCATATATGGACATATTAAAGTATTCAGTCCTTTAATATAAGTTCTATGCAGAGCCAGTTTCTAAATTAAACCTGAAGTCACAGAAAGTACATCCCTCTACTAGCATTCCACAGTACCTATGTTTTGTCTCACTTTGTCATTTATATTCATCTCTAAAGGGTTCATTTTTGGAAAGGGAAAATTCTTCCAGGACTTCAATTTAATGATATGTATGGTGCTTCATTCGTGTATTAACTGGAGTCCTGTAAATGCTGTACGTGGCATGGTCTCCACAGACTTACATGACTTTCCCAACTCTTCCAGATCTGATGTAGGAATAAATGTGTCATGAATTTATAAGTGTGGCCCCCACCTCTTTGGACCGTGGTCATCTGTTGATTTTATGTAGACTGAAAGTCTCAAAGGAAAATTGGGGGAAGAAATCAACTTTGTGTAATTTTAACATATGTGCATGGTGTCTGCCAAGAGCTATAATCACACACACGCCACACATGATGTAAAACTACAATCTAGTCTGTTCAGGTGTCACATTTGAGAGAATTCACTTGAAGTGATTTTAATTAAGAACCTAAGAAATAGAACTCTACAGGGGTTTGTCCTCAGCCATCTGCTCTTTAGCTTAATATTTTTGTGGGTTATTCTTCTGGAGTACAATATGAAGCCTGCTCCTTAGGTGTTTTTATTTAATAAATGGCTCAGAAAAGAGTAGCAAGTCCCTAGAAATCAGGATTAAAATAAAAATAATGATTTGTTTGGCCAAAAAGTATTAGCAATGAGCAGGTGCAAACTCATTATTATAGCTTTAGAAAGAACTTTAAGCCCATACACAGGCATGAAACCTAGATTCTGGGTAAGTTTACCTGAATTTGTGTCTTAGCTCCATCCCTTGGCCTTATTCTATATGGGGGGGGTGGTACTATAAGCCTCAAAGAATATTTAAACTGACTGTTAAAATATTGTGTTGCCCGAGGATGCAAAGTAAATCTCCAGTTCCAAAGGTTAGGTTTTAATTCAGTTATGGCTGGTGCCTTTAAAACACTCTTCATTGAGTGGAGTGTGGCAGAGAAGGGAGGTGAGGAAAAGCTAACATCTGTGCTGGGTGGTTTATGACAATTTAACACAAGTTAGATTTATCTAAGAGGAGAGAACCACAATTAACCAAATGCCTCCATAAAACCAGCCTGTAGTCAAGCCTGTAGGACATTTTTTTAAATTAGTGATTGATTGGGGAGAGTCGGCCCATGGTAGGTGGTGCCATCTCTTGGATTGTGGTCCTGGGTTCTATAAAACAAGGGGGGTGAGAAAGCCATGAGAAACAAGCCAGTAAGCAACACCCCCACCCTGTGACCTCTGCATCAGCTCCTGATTCCCAGTTCCTGCCTTGTATGAGTTCCTCTCCTGACTTCCTTCAGTGAGGAACAGTAACTTGAAAGGGTGAGCCAAATAAACCCTTCCCTCCCCAAGTTGCTTTGTCCATGGTGTTTCATCACAGCAATAGAAACCCTAACTAAGATAATATCCAAAGCCTAATAAAATGAGAAGGGATGTTTAAAGAGAGAGTGAAGAAATTATTGCTTTTCAGCCTAGAGATAATGAGGCTTTTTAAGCTGGAACCATTGTGAGCTGAGGACCACAGAGGGATACTCCGGTGATATCTCAAGGTCCCTTTGTTCTTATGAAAGTTACATTATTCTCCCTGTGCTTCCTTGAAACTTGTACATTTGTGTTTATATATAAGACTTTATACCCTTGGGTAGGTGGGCCAGTTTGGCTTTTCCTGAGTTCTAGTTTAATTTGTTTAAGTAGTGTGTGCTCAAACACACTTGTTCCTTTTTGAAGTCTGAACAGTTATTCATTCTGAAAATAATCATCTGATGTTCATATTTTTCCCTTCTGTTTAGTGTGTGTGTGTGTGTGTGTGTGTGTGTGTGTGTGTGTGCGCGCGCGCGCATGCGCGCGCGCGCATTGTATATAATGACTGTTTCTCTAAGGAAGGCCCTAGAATGGTGGTTCTCAACCTGTGGGTTGTGACTCCTTTTGCAAACCTCTATCTCCAAAAATATTTACACTACAATTCACTAGCAGTAGCAAAATTACAGTTATGAAGTAGCAACAAAAATAATTTTATGGTTGGGTCTCACCACATGAGGAACTGTATTAAGGGTCGTAGCATTAGAAAGGTTGAGATCCACCACCCTAGAATATACTGACTGTTGGTGCTGATAGTCTTACAATTGTCATTTTGTTCTCTTACATTTAAATGACTTCTGTGTGGTAGTTTCTAGAAGTTGTGAGAGAATAACACACATTTACAAGTATTTTACATTAAAGCTGACAGAATGAAAATGGCAAAATATTTTGATACTTGAATTCTCATTTTGATTATTGTCAGGGAAATGCACTAGGTTTGAGATTACACATGTCAGGCAAAGTCCTTGGAACTTGTCTAATAAAAATTAATTTGCTGATTAAACATAACCGAGAATAATGGCATTTCTAGGTTTGCAAAGTTACAGTGAAATGATAGGAATTCAAAACAGTATGAAACACATTTGACACAATTCTGACAGTATTCACCTGGAAGCCGCTCTACTATTCCTTACTTGGATCCTTTGTATCAGTGCTGTTAACATCGCCACATCCTTTCAAGGTCTTTTATCTGAAGCCCTCTAGGTAGGCAAGTCACTTCTTTACAGCACAGCTAGGATACTTTCCTGGCTAATCTTCTATTATACTGGTATTGCAATAGCCAATGGCCTAACTTAATAGGGAAAAATACAGACATATAATATTCTGTATATCCACACACATACTACCTGGATAGTATTGAATTCACAGATGGAATACAATCTTGGATATCATGATTAGTCACAGTTGATATAATCTCCTTGCTGACAGTGAGCATCATTATTTCTGTGATTGTGTGTTCTGGGTACTTTAAATGTTATAAGCAGGGAAGCCCAGGAGAGTTATCATATGACTACCTCTGTGTAGATGCAACATACCAGTGGCAGCTTCTTATGCTTCAGGGGAGTCAGAGATGGGGATGGCTGGTCTTTGTAGTCATTTATCAGATGTTGGGAATTGAGAAAATGGCCAGAAAGAATGAAGTACTGTCCACGATCTGTGTTCCTGTCCAGTATATTCTATACATTCACACTGGAGTGTCCCAGAGACCTTAAACTTAATACATCCTCAAGTAAGCTATTTATCTCTACTTCTTAACTAGAGCTTGAATTTGTTTTCTCAGTAGGATAATGTTATCACTATCTAACCACACATTCAAATTACTAACCTAGAAGTCATTTGTCAAATGACTTTTTCTCCCCTTTATTTTCCCATAACTTCATGTGAAATTTTCTCAGGACTAATTAATTCTCTCATTCACACATGTCTATCTGGTTCTGTATTCACTGTTCTTGTCACGTGAGTTGTTAGGGTCTGATCCTGGACCCTAGTACCCTTAAAAAATAGACTCAGCTCACTGTCCTCAGTATGCCGATTGAAGAGACACATTACAGTGAAAATCAGATAAAGGGGATTTATTCCAAGTGACCACACTGGGGAGAGGAATAAATACAGATGCTATTCTTTATCTGTGAAAAATGAGCTCCTTGCTTGTTTGATTTCTCCTACAGTCCGGAACAATCTCAGGTGTTTTTGATAAGATCTGGTGCCAGGGAGTGCATGAGGTGTCTTCCTTTGGGCCTCACATCATCCAAGCACAAAGTGTGAGGACCTTGTCACCAGTTATCAAAGTTTGTACCCACCTCCAGCACCAACAGCAGCACCCAGGGCCCTCGGGAAATGCCTCTTGAACTACCCTCACACCTTCAGAATCTTAAACACAGGGGTAGATCACCACGGCTGGCACTTAGAGTCCCGGTTCACAAATTTCTGAGAATCTAATTGATGTAGCTTCAGAGTATTTTCTCCAACCAACAGAACTGACACCACCCAGAAACGATGGTCCTGACCTCCTGACCCCTGTGCTTCTACTTAAGTGCTGTGATTTTACCTGCTGGCCCGTGTTTTAACAGGAGTGTTTTTGATCAGATGAAATTTGGAAACAGCTGTTGGTCCCATCGTAGCTGCACAGCACAGTTACCCTGGGGGCTTTTGAAATTACTAATGCCTGGCCTCGAAGCCATAAGATTTCAAGGGGCCTCTTACAAAGTTCTTAAGAGAATTTGGTGTGGAGCTCAGGCTGGGTCTCATGCTACCGAACTTCGGTAAGAAAGTGTTGGAGGGAAGGGGTGACTGAGAGCCTGGATCCAGGAGGCTCCAGCTGTACTCCTACTACCCTTGAGACAAGAGTTCCGTGGGGTGAACAACAAAGATGCCCCACAGTGAGCAGCAGGATTCAACAAGGATGGGAGATATCCTGTCACATTTCCATACATCAGATGTAATGCCAGGCATGGCTTGTTGCTAGCCATCTTCTTGCTGTGTCCTCTTGTGGTAGAAGGAGCCAATGAGCTGCCTGGTGCCAAAAATTCAAATTAGATACGTACAAAGTAATGATATTTATAATTTCAAAAGCACAGTTCCAACTGCAAAGGGAATAAAAGATCATTAATTCTAAAGCCAAATATGAGAGATCACAGCCTGGGAAAGCCGATTCAGGTTGCCCCAAATAAAATGTTCCAACATGGTAACAGTTTTGTCAGCTTTGTGTAGCAATAGAACAAAGAAAGTCATAAGTCAAAGTATTTAAAAATATATCAATGGGAAGACCAGATAGGCATGTTATAGCAAAACAGAAAAGCTCCCATATAGGCCTCAGATACTATTTGATGATATTCTTAGCTTTTGGATGGTGGAAGCTAGGGATCTGTTTGTACATTCCAAAAAGGATTTTACCCAGTAGTAATGAGAATGTTAGGACCAACACAAGAGGGAGACGATAAATGGGCATTTAATGAGCTAAATATGGCACAAAACAATATTTGTTGTTCACTACCTGTGGACCTGTCAGATTCCAGTGCTCCATAGCTGAAGTTCTAACTAGCCAGTTGGTCTTCTAAAACCTACAACATACATAGATATGCAGCTTCTACAACATATATGAAGATGCGAATGTAATTACTGCTACAGCATATTTAAGCTTACTGATGGGCCTTTCCTTCAGTTATCTTTATATATATATATATATATATATATATATATATATATATATATATTGAGCAAATGAGAGAGCTCAGGGATTAACAGTACTTGCTCCTCTTTCAGAGTACCAAGGTTTGGTTCCCAGTCCCTACATCAAATGTCTCACAACCACTTGTAAATCCAGCTCCAAGAGATCTAGTATGTCTGCCTCTCTGGATACTCTGCCCCTCTGGATACATGGTGAACATAAACTCATGCAGGCGTCCACATACACATAATGCAAAATGAATAAACTATTCTTTAAAAGAATGTATGAAAACAAGAACAAAGAGCCAGTCTATTTCTAGGTCACTGCTTTTCAATGGAATGAAGTGATGAGAGAAGAAGGGGGCACTGCCAGCTTCATCTGACCCCATGCCAGCACATCAGTCTCTGGGGGATTCCTATCAAATTGCTTCTCACTTTGGCCTCAGCATGAACATCAGTTGTAATGCGAGCTTTGCTTTTTGGGACTGTGCTCTTTCTGAAGATTACAGGGGAGGGGGGGCATAAAAATGTTGTTGAAGGACAGTCATTAGTTTATTTTTTATTTTACATTTATCAAGTTTAAAATTACTTTTATACTCAAATGGAGTACTTAAAACATAATGTCAGTGCTAAGTATTCCATTGTTCCTGTTTCCTTTGGTGACCAAAGAGATATAAAGCCCTGCTACAGATTTAAGTATGTCAGTGACAAAATGTGTGGGAATGCAGACTTACATACACACAGACACACACACACACACACACACACACACACACACACACACACACACACACACACTTCCATGCATGTATGTGTGCATCCATTGCTATTGCTTGCCTTAGGAAAACATAGATTCTCAACAGACTTCATAGCTCACAGCTGAATGTGAGATACTTTAAACCTTCCCTTCCACAGGAAAGTGAGCGATGCCAGAGCTGATGGATATGATATGCATTCCTGCCTCCCAACCCTGTACTACTAGTAAGAAAGTTTGTGGGTTCTGAACTGCAAGAACCATAGCCACATGTGAGCTAGTAAGTACTCACTGAGGGTGGAATGCTGCATATTGAATGCAACTACAGTTGTGAATTTGAACATTCAAAGGCAATCATAGGTCAAGATTTACATTTTTCAATAGAACATGACTTCTTTGGCACTGGAAATCTTTGTTGACTTAATGACAATCTCATGTATTCCTCATTTGTGGAGGAAGAATAGGGCATCTGTCTATCCTAGTGCAAATAGGGTTCTTGAGTAGTCTGAAAAGACCCTGAGGCTAAAGATAGTGTTTCAAAACATACTTCTATTGGTCCTACTTTCAGGCTATCACCCTTAAATACTATTACCCTCCTCTGAATTTGTTCTCCATGTGGACCTACACTAAAATGTCAGTGCAGGAGGGGAATCTAGAAAACACAGCTATGTTATAGGAAAAGTCAGTAAGGAAAATGTTTCTGATCTAACTGGTTTTTATGTTTACAAATCTCTATACATACAGTTCTCTTTTTCAATAACTTTTGGTCTGTTATAATATGGTAAATAGAACTCAGTCTTCTCCCTCATGTTTAAGAATTTTCTAGTATATGAAAAAATGTATAATGAATCACATGTTGACAGGAAAAAGCATTTTAAAATTCTGCAGCGTCTCAGCATTGTGTGATATAGAAATGTAATGAAAAGTAATCAGGGGGCTCTTCTTCAAAATAGCCCTGCTTTCTTCATTCTTTCCTGGAAAACTGGAAAAGAAGGAAAACAAATGTAGGTGCCAACTGAGAGTAAACCACCGAGATACTAAGTCCTTCCTTGACATGACCTGGAAGATGTTGCATATCAAGTATACACATGGTTTTTATTAGACAGGTATATAGAGAAATAATGTAGGTAAATCTGTACTTTGACAGTTTGGTGTGTAATGACAGGAGTATTGTTTTATGACCACTAAATAACTTGACGACATTTCTTTCCTCTAAGCTATCCTTTGCGTCTTTTTAAACATTTAGGAGTCAGTTCTCTTGCCACCCTGAATCTCTTTCTTTAAAAAAATCTGAATTAGAGGGATTATTTTACATGTCAATCCCAGTTCCCTCGCCATCTCCTCTTCCTCTGCCCCCCTCAACTAACACCCTACCTATCTTATACCTTTTCTGCTCCCCAGGGAGGGTGAGGCCTTACTTAGGGGGTCTTCAGAGTCTGTCATATCCTTTGATATGACCTATCATATCAAATAGATAGGGCCTAGGCCCACCCCCTTGTGTCTAGGCTCAGGGAGTATTCCTCCATATGGGATAGGCTCCCAAAGTCCATTACTATTCTAGGGATAAGTACTGATCCACTACAAGGAGCCCCATAGATTTCTAAAGTTTCCTCAGACACCCAAGTTCATGGGGTCTGGATCAGTTCCATGCTGGTTTCTTATCTATCAGTCTGGAGACCAAGAGCTCTCCCTTGTTCGGGTCAGCTGTTTCTGTGGGTTTCACCAGCCTGGTCTGGACGCCTTTGCTCATCAGTCCTGCTTCTCTGCAACTGGATTCCAGTTCAGTTCAGTGTTTAGCTGTGGCTGTCTGTTTCTACTTCCACCAGCTGCTGGATGAAGGCTATAGGATGGCAGTCATCAGTCTCATTATCCGGGGAGGGCATTTAAGGTAACCTCTTCTCTGTTGCTTAGATTGTTAGGTGTGTCATCTTTGTAGATCTCCAGTCATTTCCCTAGTGCCTGATTTCTCTTTAAACCTATAATGTCTTCCTCTATTATAGTATCTCTTATCTTGCTCTCTTCTGTTCTTCCCCCAACTCAACCTCCCTGTCCCCTCATGTCCTCCTCACTCTTTCTCTTCTCCCCTTCTCATTCTCTTAGTTCCCTGCCCCCCCCCCATGCTCCCAATTTGCTAGGGAGATCTTGTCCCTTTCCCCTTCTCCAGGGGGCCATGTATGTCTCTCTTAGGGTCCTCCTTGTTTATTAGCTTCTCTGGCAGTGTGGATTGTAGGCTGGTAATCCTTTACTCTATGTCTACAATTCACATATAAATGAGTACATACCATGTTTGTCTGTTTGTGACTAGGTTACCTCGCTCAGAATGGTTTCTTCTAGTTTCATCCATTTGCCTGCAAATTTAATGGTTCCACACCCACCCCCCTGAGTAGTACTCCAATGTGTAAATGTACCACATTTTCTCTATCCATTCTTCAGTTGAGGGGCATCTAGGTTGCCTCCAGGTTCTGGCTATTACAAATAATGCTGCGATGAACATCGTTGAACAGATGTCCTTGTTGTACGAATGTGCTTATTTTGGTTATATGCCTAAGAGTGCAATTGGTGGTAGACTCATTCCCATTTTCCTGAGGAATCTCCATTCTTGATTTCCAAAATGACTGTATGAGTTGGCACTCCCACCAGCAGTGGAGTGGTGTTCTCCTTTCTCTGCATCCTCTCCAGCATACGCTCTCATTGGTGTTTTTGATTTTAGCCATTCTTACAGGTGTAAGATGGTATCTGAGTTGTTTTGATTTGTATTTCCCTGATGGCTAAGGATGTTGAACATTTTCTTATGTGCCTTTCAGCCATTTTTGATTCCTCTATTGAGAATTGTCTATTTAGTTCTGTACCCTACTTTTTTTGTTTGTTTGTTTGTTTGTTTTTGTTTTTGGAGATAGGGTTTCCCTGTGTAGCTTTGGAGCCTATCCTGGCACTCGCTCTGGAGACCAGGCTTGTCTTGAACTCACAGAGATCTGCCTGCCTCTGTCTCTCAAGTGCTGGGATTAAAGGTGTGGGCCACCAACACCCAGCTACCTGTACCCCACTTTTTAATTGGATTATTTGATGCTTTGGAGACTAGCTTCTTGAGTTCCTTTTAAATTTTGGAGATCAGCCCTCTGTGGGATGTGGGGTTGGTGAATATCTTTTCCCAATCCGTGGGCTGCCATTTTGTCTGGTTGACTGTGTCCTTTTCCTTACAGAGGCTTCTCAATTTCAGGAGGTCCCATTTATTAATTGTTGATCTCAGTATCTGTGCTACAGGTGTAATGTTCAGGAAGAAGTCTCCTGTACTAATTCGTACTTTCTCTTCTAATAAGTTCAGTGTAGCTGTCTTTATGTTGAGGTCTTTGTTTGATTTGAACTTAAGTTTTGAGCTTGGAGATAGACATGGATCTATCTGCAGTCTTCTACATTCCAGCATCCAGTTATGCCAGAACCATTTGTTGAAGATGCTTTCTTTATTCCATTGTATAGCTTTCGAGTTTTTGTCAAAAATCAGGTGTTCATAGGCATGTGGGTTAATATCAGGGTTGTCAAGTTGATTCCATTGGTCTACCTGTCTATTTTGTGCCAATACCAAGCTGTTTTCAGGACTATAGCTCTATAAAAGAGCTTGTAATCAAGGATGGTGATGCCCCTGGAAGTTCTTTTATTGTACAGGTTTGTTTGGCTATCCTGGGTCTTTTGTTTTTCCATATAAATTTGAGAATTGTTTTTTTTCAAGGTCTGTGAAGAATTGTGTTGGGATTTTGATGGGGATTGCATTGAATCTGTAGATTGCTTTTGGCAAGATTGCCATTTTTACTATGTTGATCCTACCTATCCAAGAACATGGGAGATCCTTCCATTTTCCAGTATCTTCTTCAATTTCTTTCTTTACAGACTCAAAATTCTTATGATACAGGTCTTTCACTTGTTTGGTTAGTGTTACCCCAAGGTATTTTATGTTGTTTGTGGTTATTGTAAAGGGTGATGTTTCTCTAATTTCTTTCTCATTGGATTTATCATTTCTATATAGTAGGGCTACAGATTTTTTTGAGTTAATCTTGTATCCTACCACTTTGATGAAAGTGTTTATCAGCTGTAGGAGTTCCCTGGTAGAGTTTTCAGGTCACTTACGTAGACTATCATATCATCTACAAACATTGAAAGCTTGACTTCTTCCTTTCCTATTTGTATCCCCTTGATCTCCTTTTGTTATCTTATTGCTCTAGCTAAAACTTCAAGGACAATATTGAAAAGATATGGAGAGAGTGGACAGCCCCTTCTTGTTTCTGATTTTAGAGGAATAGCTTTGAGTTTCTCTCCATTTAGTTTAATGTTGGCTGTTGGTTTACTGTATATTATTTTTATTATGTTCAGGTATGTTCCTGTTATCCCTGATCTCTCCAGGACCTTTATCATGAAGGGGTGTTGGATTTTGTCAAAGGCTTTTTCAGTATCTAGTGAGATGATCATGTGGTTTTTCTTCTTCCATTGGTTTATATGGTGGATTACATTGATAGATTTTCAAATGTTGAACCAGCCCTGCATCCTGGGGATGAAGCCTACTTGATCATGGTGGATGATTTTTCTGATATGTTCTTGGATTCGATTTGCCAGTTTCATATTGAGTATTTTTATATCAATGTTCATGAGGGATATTGGTCTGTAGTTCTCTTTCTTAGTTGTGTCTTTGTGTAGCTTGGGTACCAAAGTAATTGTAGCCTTGTAAAAAGAGTTTGGCAATGACCCTTCTGCTTCTATTGTGTGGAACAATTTGAGGAGTATTGGTATTAGCTCTTCTTTGAATGTCTGGTAGAATTCTGAACTGAAGCCATCTGGCCCTGGTCTTTTTTTGGTTGGGAGACTTTTGATGACTGCTTCTATTTCCTTAGGGTTTATAGGTCTGTTTAAGTTGCTGATCTGTTCTTGATTCAATTTTGGTAAGTGATATCTGTCCAGAAAATTGTCCATTTCCTTTAAATTTTTGAATTTTGTGGAGTACAGGTTTTCAAAGTATTACCTGAAGATGTAGATCATCACTACACCAAATAATTATTTAAGATATACCCTCCTCTTCATACCTTTGCCCTGTTAATAGCCCTGACTGATGCTTCTCACACTGTCTGGCAAGCTCAGTACATACTTTATCATTCAGCACCAGCTTGCCACTGTCTGTGCCAAGGCTGCTCATCACTCTTTGTCCTGTGGATTAATCAATGTGATCCTGACTGTTAACAACATCACACTAAGAAGGACTGGGGTCTGTACTGTAGCTGTGTAGCTCTTGAGGAAAACAATGTTGACAGACTAGGAGTGGAAAGCACATATTATGAAATGTATGGGCATGCAAATTGGTGACGAGATGCAAAGAAAAAATTACACAAAGGATTCTGAGATGCAAAAGCAGTGGAGTGAAGGTGGGAACCAGATAGGCAGATACAAGGAGTGACAGAAAGCACCTGATAATGACAGTTTCCTCAAGGGTAGAGCCCTTCTCTCTTCAAAGAGGGTGATCAGGAGAAAGGGTTGCTGAGTAACCAGGCCATGTTTACTTGCTGAAGGGAAAAGTAAAACTATTGAGCTGATTGAAACCACTCTTGACTCCAGTGATACCTCTCAATAGATGTCCTATTATCCAGGTGCTGGAGACACTCTAATGGAAGCCAGCTTCCCTTTACTGTGAAGTCATCAGTGTGTTTTTGATTGTGATGCACAGACATAAACAGAAACCTAAGTCATTTTCAAACACACACACACACACACACACACACACACACACACATATATATACATATATATATATATATATATATATGTATATATATGGCATACAATGGGTTTTTTGAAGCAGGCAAACATTTTATTACTTTTATTCATTTATTTGTGTGTCTGTGTGTGTATGTCTGTGTGTGTGTGTGTGTGTGTGTGTGTGTGTGTGTGTGAGTCAAAGGATAACTTGGAGGAATCAGTTTTCTCCTTCTATCAGACATGTCCTGGGGATTGATTCAAATGGTCACACTTGGCAGCAAGTACCTTTACCAGCTGAGCCATCTTGCCAGCTTCCTTTGTAATATTTTAATATATGTATTGTACAATTATTGAACAAAGTTAATATATTAATTACCTTCCATCTTTATAATGTTTTGCACTGAGAATTTTAAACTTTTCATAATAATTTAGAATGTTATTATATTATGATAATGTAACATTATATAACTAAAATATTAAAATTTATTGTTAAATTAATAAAAACAATTAAATACTTGTTAAAATTTTTGAAAAATATATAAATGATACAAAGCATTATTATTAAGTATAATCACTATGCTGTATATTAGATCGCAAAAACGTGTTGGTCCTGTATCATGAGAACTTTAAAGAAACTATTCAACAAGTTAAAAATTAAAACTTGCAAGAGTGTAAGCAATCACAATAGATTTCAGAAATTACAGTAAAACTAAAACAATATCAAGATTTAATATAGTATCACAATTTTTTATCACAAATTATTCTTGCTGTATTATGAGCTTTCTTTCTTTCTTTATCTATATTTTGAGATAATGTCTTATTATGTAGACTTTCTCTGTTCTTGAACTCACTATGTATATCAGGCTGGCCTGGAACTCACAGAGATCCACCTTCTTCTGCCCCTTGAATGCTGAAAGTAAAGGTGTGTGCCACACTTCTAATTTTATTCACACATATAAACATATCATTCCTGTGTAGAGAAACAAATGCCTCTTACTCATTCTGTTTATATTAGCTATGACCTTTACACTTTCATATCATGATTAAGATTTCTAAAGGGTAGCCTATATATAGTCCCATTCTTCTCTCATTCATCCCAATATACCTACATTCATTCATTCATTCACTCATTCTCTCTCTCTCTCTCTCTCTCTCTCTCTCTCTCTCTCTCTCTCTCTCTCTCTGCATGTGTGTGTGTGTGTACATGTACTTATTGAAATCACAGTTGACATTCAAGTGAAGAAAATGTTTTTTTTCAATTTGTCATGCTATTGTATCTCTACGAAGAATTAAAATTCTAAGTAAATGGGTTTTACATTACTAATTCACTTAGAAATAGACTAAATATTTATAGTACTAATAAAATATAAAAGCACTCAACCTATACTAATGACATATGGACAGAATATATGGAGTCAATTGAACTGGTGTTTAGGTATATATTTCATCTAATTTTGTCACCAAAATAAGAAATTTTTTTCTTAATTAAATACAATTTAGTATAGTATGTTCTATAGTTAAATAAATCAAGCCACCAAGTATTTCAGTTAATAGTGATCCTGAAGTATGGAGATCTTATAGATAGAGGATATTGGTCACAATTACATATAAGCACTGCTACTGCATCAGAACTAAATGACAACATGCAGAAATAGACACTCATGTTAACAGTTGGATAGTACAGAGCCTCTTTCATCTAACATATATTTGTGAACAGTTTTTGGTTAGACCTTCTTTTATGGTTATTCTGAAATTAATTGGTTTGTATTCTAATAGCGCAATATGTTTAGAAAGATGTAAATCTCAGTTAGTAATGTGGAGAGAGTGTTCTCTTACTGTGTGCTCTGGATGTCTTTCTTTTGTCCCCCTCACTAAATGACAGATCAATCTAAAACTCAGCCTCAGAAAAGAAAAATGAAAAGGAAGGTTTATGCTAGAAATATAATCCAGCTTTTAAAAACCATTCCTTTCAAAGAAAGGCATTATCTGGATTTATCTTACATCTTAATTGAACCAAGTTATTACTGTCACCACTTTATTTAATCAAATGCATTTAAGTCAAGTTATATTTTATAGATAATAAGATCAAAATGGCTTGTAAATGTTACCATTGGCAAAAAGCAAAATAACCCGAAAACACTGAATGATTGGTGAAGTATAAATGTGTAATGTAAAATATAATGTAAACATCGATTTGGCAAAGGGATCTAGACCCATAGGAAGGTTGAGAACCACTGTCTAGACCCAGCATCTTAGATCCTTGATAACAAGTGACCTAGGATAATGTTGATGATATTTTCAAAGATAGTATCTTACAAAGATTCTTAAGACAAAGAATCTCAGTGTGATAGCTTGTCTGTGGTCAAAGTTGATCTAGTTTATACATTTGTTCAGTGTGTGATTTTTTCTATTCCATGCAGGGTTCTAAGTAAACACTGTAGCATTTATAAAATTTCAGAGAATATATCTTAATTTCAAGAACTCTCAATTTCCAGTGCTAATGCTTTTTAAGTTAGCTTGATTAAAAAAGCTGAATACGGCACTCACTGTTAACATTTTCAGATTGAATAAATCACTGTATGATGTGATTTTTATCAAATGAATGACACAAAATATGACAAGAAATCTATTGCAACAATATATGCGCCTAAGACATGCAAAGCTAACAGTACTTATTTAAAGCCCTATTTAGGGATCTGGCGGGATGGCTTAGTGGGTAAGTGCTTGCCACACACTAAAGAGGTTATTGAGTTTAGACCTCCAGCACATATGTGGAGAAGGAAAAGAAACCCCCACACATATTTACATTATGATTCATAACAGTAGCAAAATTAATTACAGTTATGAAGAGGCAACAAAAGTAATTTTATAGTTGGGGGTCAACACAACATGAGGAATTAAAGGGTCCCAGCACTAGGAAGTTTGACTGGAGACTGGTGTAAAGTGTCATCTGAAACCCAAGAAAATCTCTCAACTATGAGCCCTTATGAATAAAACAAAAATGTTACAGGGGCTGGAGAGAAGGCTCAGCAATTAAGAGCACCAGTTGCTCTTTCAACGCAGTGTTGATTGCCACCACCCACGTGACAGCACACAACCAAGTGTAGCTCCAGTCCCAGGTGATCTGTTGCCATCTTCTTGTCTTAGAAGGCACTGCAAGAGCATGGTACATACATGCATTCAAACACGCATACATATAAAACAGAAATAAATAACATTTCAAAAAATGAAAAAAGTTACATAGTTCCAATATACAGTGATTCAGACAAAAACAAAACAAAACAACAAAAACAAAAACAATATCCCCATTCCAAAAGGAAAGAATAGAAGAATAGCTAGGAAAGAGCAGAATGAAGCAAGAACAAAATCCAGCAGGGCAAACACCAAATTCCTTCAGCTTCATATCCATCCACCGGAGATCAAAATGGAATCATCTGGACCCCAGGAGATTTGGCTAGCTCTCAGCTACTACCTCTAGTTCCACACACACAACCACTCTCTTGAGTCTGCACCACTCCATTCTTGTTGCTTTCCTTGGAAGACATCCCACAGTTCTAATATATCCAATATCCTGAAGACTCAACTATAACCTAGGCTTTACCATTTTACCAAGAAATAGAGCAATATCTTCTTAGGGCCAAGATTTTAGTAGAGATCCCAATAGATCCACACTTTTTCTGGCCTGGGAGCCTTTCTAGAACCATGGCTCGATGTCTGCCTCCCCACAATCACAATACTGCATCTTTCATGCCTAAAAAAACCCAATACCACAAAAATGATGCTATAAAATTCTCTTGATAGCTTTGGACAGAGCCTGTATACTTTGGGCCATAGCTGCAGTGACTCAATATGTTTGTGGGCTGAGTCAGAAAAAAAATCAGTTTCCTAAATGGTTGTTTTTGATCATGGATCTTGCCATCAGGTAACATATCCTACTTTCCCAGTGCAAATCAGATTTCTTGATAAGTGTGATAGTCTCCAAGCAATTTTAGCCTTGTTTTTAGCACCTTCTGTGTCTGCAACTTCAACCTTTCTGTACTTTTTTCCTGATAAAATTGAAACTGAACTTTTTTGTTTAAATTTTCTGACCCTTCAGTGACTCTTCTAAGTGGTAGAGGTGGAGAAAAGTAGCGAGTAGTAGCCATTCCACAACCTGAATGTTATCCTGCCTCTAAATTTCTTCTACTAAAGACATTAGTTGATAAACTTAAATTTAGTGTCTCTGAAACCTCAGAGATCATCCTCCCTGTGTAGTTTTCTCACCATTTTGTTTTTGAAAATTCCACTAGAAAGCCATTAACCCAGCTTTCGGGGTTTGAGGGCTATTCTAATCCAAAGTTCCAAACTTTTGCACATTCCTCCCACAAGCCAGTTCCAAATGCTTATGAGTCATATGGTCAGGTTTATCACAACCGCCCTATTTCTGGTTCCAATATTCTGTCTTAGTTCTTTTTTCCCACTGTCTTTGCCAAATACTTGATAAAAATAGAGTAAGAGAGGAACAGTTTATTGTGGTTCACAATTCAACAGACACAGTACATCATGGTGGGGAAGACATTGGATCTGGAGTACAGGCAGCTGCTCGCATGGCATCCACAGTGGGAAGCACAGCAAATAGGAGTAGAGCCAAACTGTGAAATATCAAGGCCTCCCTCAGTGACCTACCTCCTCTAGCAAAGCTCCATCCCTTAACAAGGTTCCACAACCTTTCCAAATCGTGCCACTAGCTGGGGAAAAATTGTCCAACCTTAGGAGTTTGTTGGGGAAGAGTTCATATTCAAAGCACAGCAGTGTTAAACCAAGAAGAAAAGCATTCAGATTGTAGCAGATTCCAAATGGCATTGTAAGAATTCACAACTACACTTTTTTTTTTTTACTTGTAAATAGTTGATCCATAGGTTAGAAACTGGATATCTGTGGTTTAGGTAGGCAATTACTGTGTTTTCTCTCTAATGAAGGTAGAAGGGGACCAGAGAGATGACTCTGTGGTTCAGACCACTTGCTAATCTTGAAAAGTCTGAGTTTAGCTCCCAGCAACACATTGGATGGTTCATAATGTAAGTCCAGAACCAGGGGATATGACACATACATGCAGGCAGGCAGGCAGACAGACAGACAGACAGAAACACAATTTTGTAAATGGAAGAAGGCCTATGTGCGTTGAGAAGGACAGCAGTGGGAGCCTAAAGGGCAGGAAAGGGTGAAGAGGAGTCAATATTACTGAAGTGCACTGTACACATGTGTGAAAATACGATGAAATCTACTATTTTATGTAATACATGCTGATAATAAAACTAATTTTAAAAATCAAGTCTAAGAGCTTTTTCCCTAATCCCAAATAGCTATAAGGATCCCCCACCTATCAGAATCATAGATGGTTGAACTTTAACAAAGCCTTTTTCCCCAACATTTAAAATGCATATTTCTGTCACTGGTGATACCATTCATCATTTGGTTACTCATTCCTGAAATCTGAAAGTTGTCTGGGTTCACCTCTGTCCCATTGACTGTCAAGTTGTTACCAGTATGTCCCTATATATCACTGTTACCTATTATGTGCTCACAATCCCTGGGGATCTTTCTCTACTCCCATCCCCAGCCTCATGGTGGCATCTATTTCCTATCTACCATTCTCTGCCCTTCTTTGAGATTTTGAAGCCCAAACATCGCTTTCCCTGGTGCTTGTCTTCCTACTGTGAAGTGGCCCAGTGGGGGACAGCATCAGGCAGAGAAGGAGTCATTTATTTCTTTGTCTTTGTTCTCTTCCTGATCAAGCACCAGAGTTCTCTCTTGCTGGCTTCCTTAATAATGCATACACACTTCTGTAGATAAGTTTCTTTTTTCATTAATGTCTCAACTATGGAAGCTGCTAGGAAAATTTGGATTACCCCCAGAACTCTGAATGGCAGTGTCTCCTGAATCAATGTACCATCCTGCATATTTGCAACAGATTTTGACTCTTCGTCATCTGCGTGCTGCAGCCTTCACACATGACCATTCCAACAGTTTTTAATGAGGAAAAAATACCCTATAATGACAAATACATAGTATATAGTATTACGTAAAATAGTCTTAACAGTATACAAATAAATGGAATACCCAATGCAAACCAAAATGAAAGGGGAAAAACAAAACCATCATTCTTTGAGAAATTAGGAGTTTGTTTATTTTTCTATATATTTTGCTCTTAATGTAACCAACATGTGCAGGAGAGGAAGGGAGGGGGAAGAACAGACTGTATAGTGAATATTAGCAGTATTTTTAATAATGCTTTTCATGTCTTAAGAATGCCCCCAAGCACTTGCTCATCTTCCTAGAGTTGAAACAAATACCCGATATTTTACATATGTAGTTTGCAGTCAGTGTTAAAAATAAGCAGAAGGTAATCTGACATGGCATTAGGTCTGTAACAGCAGTGAGATTCTCTCTGAACTTTGTAATCACTTTGTGAATGGAGGGGGAATCTTTTTTACATGCTCATTAATTGTAATTTAGTTTAAATCAAAATTATTGAAAATGATACAAATCATTAGGTAATTAATTCACCAGAGTTTCCAGGCTTACCATTGCATTTAATCAGCTCAATAATCCAAGTTAAAGGGTAGATTTCTTATTGGAGTGCTTCACATTTGAATAATTTGAATAACTTTTCCTCTTCCCTGGCTTCTAAATGCTGTCAAGAGTATCTGTATATTTTTGTTACACCCTTTGATTTATTTGCCAACGAAGTCTCAAATAGCCCAAATTTCAGGCATGCTACAGTTGCCTCAAAAATGTTCTGCTCGACCAAATCAAGATTCCAATTTGAATTTTACTAGCTAGAATAGATACAGCTCTTAAAGGGTCAGTTGTGCATATGTATGAAAATTGAAATTATTCACCCTTTGGAAATTCACTTAGAGGTTAAGTAAGTTCTAAATTCATATTTTATATTGCTGAAGCAACCAAATTTTATGATTGCTGCAAGATAATTTTTATGTAGAATTTCTTCCTCATTATGTCCTCGTCATTTGCTCTCTTTTTCTTCAATAAGCTCCCTGCACTATGTTTGTGGCTTAA
Source organism: Cricetulus griseus (assembly GCF_003668045.3). Taxonomy (NCBI): domain Eukaryota; kingdom Metazoa; phylum Chordata; class Mammalia; order Rodentia; family Cricetidae; genus Cricetulus; species Cricetulus griseus. The sequence continues at coordinate 187,692,093 of NC_048597.1, read as the reverse complement.
TTGTGGGCATTTGGTTGTTTATATGGATCCTTTATTTTCAAATAACATGAGTGTAGGATACCTATGAAGGGCAATGAATCAGGCATACAATTTCTCTAATTTTTTTAATAAAAAAAGATTTGATGTAATCAAATGAGAACATTTAGAATGTGTGTTCTTGTTTCAGTTTTTGATGGTACAGTTTCTAAATGCAGAATAAACCAAAAAGCCTTTTGAACCACAATTATACTTCATGAACTAGTTAAAGGAAAGTAGCTACAGTTTATAATTTTCTCAGTGTGAAAAAATCTTAAGAATCAGACAGTGAGATTTTAATTATAATCTTGATGATCAGAGAGTAGAAGCTGCTGCAGAGTACAAACCTGCAACTTTCAGCCTAAAGCATTGCTGTACTCTGTGCCTGTCACTGCTTACCTGTAAAGAGAGGCTGCCATTAGATATTCAAAATACTTAAGGAACTGGAAATGGAGGTTGTGTATTAACATTCTACGTATCATGGATACACTTGTTCAGTTAGTTTGATGATCTCATGAAAAATATTCCCCATTCTCCCTAGCTTTGAAGACAGCCTTCCCTGACCATCAGAGTCACACTCTCCAGGTTCCAGCTACACATAATTTAAGAAAGCTAGTGCTGTGAAAATAGTGCAAGAGATAATAGAGGAGTCAAGTAAATTGTGGGGAAAATTAAGTACATGTAAATAATAGTTTGATGGTAATTTTATTATAAAAATTACATGTTCCTTTATAGTTCTATTTTTAATGCCTCACATAATTATGCTCCAAGAGAAGACATGATATGTATACCCTGCATCTCAACAAAATTATCAACATTTGTTACTTATCTCAAGAGGTGGGTATATCTGAGGAAATACCAGTCCAGTTTTGTAAATGAATTATTATTTAATCCAATATAAAGATTTACACAGAAACTTTCCACAAACTCTAAAATGATTTTTTAAATGTTATGCTTTTAAATATTTTTATAATAACTTATTCCCATATTTAAATTAATTCTAATTGTTTCTCATTTTAGTGCCATGTTTATGTACGTGATTAATGAAATTTTAAATGCTTATTATATTCTTCCCTCATTAGTCACAATTTTAATAGATTTTTCTGGTTCAAATTAATGATTTAAAGTGATATTTGTTACAGTATATTCATTTTCTCCATAGTAAGTTTCCTTTTAAAATGTCACTGCTGCAATTGAGTAACAAGCAGTAAGTAAAGAAATGTTTATTAATTTTAATGAATGGTTTGTAGTCTCTTAAAAATGGTCTGTTTTAACACATTACCTTATATAACTATTCTATGCCTTCTCTTCAAGCCTCATTGAAAAATATAGTTTATAACCATGTTTATCTCTTTTTATTCTAATTTTTTATTCCAGATCATGCTATTTATCTATATAATATAATATTAAAAGTCCCTTCCTCTTGAGAATGTAAAACACATAATAATATCTGTAGTCATCCTACCATGCAATAGCATATCAGCAATCCCCACTCCAGTTTAAACACAGCTTAGTACCCACTGCTAGCTTTCTCTATCCCTTCCTCCCTCTGAATTCCCTAGACTTTGCACCTCCCATACCCACCCATTTTTATGATACTAACCATTTTAGATTCTGCGTATATTAGCTGCTTTTTTTTTTTCGGTGATAAACCACCATGACCCAAAGGAAAGTATAGAAGGAAGAGTTTATAGGATCTTACTGTTTGCAAAGGAAGGTCTCTAATGACAGTAGAGGTATGGGAACATTAAGCTAAGACATCACCTTTTGGTATACACATAGGAATCAGAGAGCCAGCTAAAAGTGGGTCAAGTCTCTGGATATCTACGTTCCATCCCTAGTGACATACTTCCTCTAGCAAAGCTGCATCTCCCCATAACCACCCCCAGACAGTGCCACCAACTGGGCAAAGCCCTGCAGCATTTGTCATTCTGTGCAGGATTTACAATCCTACTTCACATATTGATCTCCATTCCATCCTTGTTTTACAAGGGGTAGGATTTCATCATCTTTATGGCTGAATAGTATTCCAGCATACGCATGTATTTTTTTTTCCTCCATTATTCTGTTGCCTACTTTTAAATCATGCTTTTTGTCTTTCTACTTTTGAATTTTGGAGTTTCTTACATGTTCTGGATGTCATCCCCTTTTCAGACATTTAATCAGCAAATATCTCCTCCCATATTTTTTTGTTGTTTCTACATTTTGATTTCCTTTGTTTACAAATGTTTTGCGGAGATTTTTATTTTTTATATTGTTTCAGTAATGTCCTTTGTCTATATTTGAAGGGTTTCATTTTACACATTAAAATAGGAGAACCAAGTCATATTTGGTATCTTAAAAACTTACTATTCAAAGTTGATTTATAGTTTGGGATGTTGTCCAAAAATCTCTTGCTCATTCCACGGTTCTGACTTATTTCTGGCACAATTTCTTCTGCAAGTATTACATTTTGTGGCCTTGTGTTTAAGGCTTCCATCCAATTTGACTTGGATTCTGTGATTGGTAAGAGAACTCTATTTCTAGAACATCCCTTTGTTGAGCCTAGAATTGGTGTGCACCCAGTTGGAGGCATTTTAATTGATTTTGGTAGGACATGATCTGTTGTGGTGCCCCCCCTCCAGTTCTGCCCCGCTAGCCTCTGCTTTTCCACAGAGTTCCCTGTGAGGTTTCGTAAGGCAGACTGTGGGATCACATAGCTAAATTATCTCAGTAGAAAACAGAGGTGGGGGACTTCAGGTCAGTTTTCCCCCTCCACTCCCTTCTTTGCCTAAGACCGCTGACACAATTGGTTTGAGAGATCATGCCAAGTATACTTGCCAGTCCAAGTATCAGTAAGTGTCAATTTGGAGGAAATATGAAGAAATTAGAGTGTGCAAAATGATTGGATTTTCAAAATCAAAGGAAGGACTATGGGTCCTTTGCAGTTTCATTTATGCTTTCTTCTCTCTTTCTTCATTTTCAAGAATCCATTAAAGTTATTTTCAAAAGCAAAGATGCTTACTTGTCTAGAGCTGATGTAAAAGTTTGCTCAAGTAAAATATAGGTAAAAACAAAAGTCTCCTGTTTATTTGCATTAAGCACTTTGGATCCTGTATTATGCAAATAATGTGGGAAACCCTTACTCAGATTCTCCCGAGTTGCCATACATATGTATCAGTTTTGTAAACTATAGCTATTGCCATAGTGTTTCGTTTCCCTTCGAGTCTTCAGTTGACTTTATTATATATTCTACATCTAGATTTTTCTCACTTTTACCAATTAGTGATGGTTTAGGCTTTGCTAAACAATGTACAGTGTAACTTCTTAGCTTATTATAGAAAAATGAAATGTGTTTCTTTACATACTCTATATCAATTGGACTGTAGACATGAGGTTTGGTTTTCAGTATGTAAATCAATTCTGATTAGTAAGCTTCTGGAATCTCTGGGATAATTTAATTCTTACAGTATGTGAGAGTGAAGCTATCTATTATATTTCAGGATAGAAAGCTCTGTTTCCATTATTTTTGTCATCATTATTAAGAGTAGAAAAGAGTTTCTGTAACATAGAATTTTAGAATTTAATGCATGTGAGATCTTCTCTAGTTTAGCTGATTTATTATAGAATCATTTCAGTGACTTTTCCATTTAATTTATGACAAATCTGAGTAGATGATATATAGTTACAAGCTATTAGTTCTTACTTTAGCCTTTCAAGAACAAGGACCAGAGACATCTGTTCCCCATATCAGCTCTGTTTTGTTTTTTGAAACCCATTAGCTCATAATTTTGGTAGGTTTTTACAGACATATATATATATATATATATATATATATATATATATATATCACTTAAGTCATCATTTTTCTTGATTTCTATTACACAGTTCTTAAAAGTTTTCAGTTGTGTTTGATTTTATTCTACTTTTTATAAAATATCATTAATCTTTTTTATCTTACAAAACATTCTATTTCTTCTGCCAGAAAAAAAATCCTCCTGTTTCACTTCAGATAATTACCAGTAAGTCAGAATCCCTTTAAATGGAGCATTTTGAGATGGTGATGGCAGTTAAGTGACTACCGAACATTAACTCAGGCTACAGCTGTGTGGTAGTAAGTAAATAGGCCCTAGGAAAGTTTGTTGCTAGCAGCTTGAACAGGAGAAACCAAAGAAGACTCAAAAGAAAATACTGGCAATCATGAAACCTTTTTCAGGAAAAATATTCAGACATTTGTCTTCAACATCATAGTAGACACCCCCCCCCCAATATTCTACTAACTTTGCAATTTTAAAAAACTTTATCACTGATTTGCACTATTTTTTGTGCTAGTTTGAATGAATAAAAGGCCCCCATGTTTGATATGTTTGAATGCTCCTCATTTAGTGAAACTTTTGGAGAAGGATTGGGAGGTGTGGTCTTGGCCTTGTAGGAGTAGGTGTGTCCTTGTTGGAGGAGGTGAATCACTGAGAGTGGGCTGAATCTTCAAAAGTCCATGACAGGCTTTTTCTATCCCTATGGATCCAGATATAAAACTCCCAGCTACTGCTCCAGTGTTATGCCTGTCTATTATTAGCATGATAATCATGGACTAACATTCTAAAACATTAAGCATGCTGCCAATTAAGTGCTTTCTTTCATAAAAGTTGCCTTGGTCATAATGTCTCTTCACAGTAATAGAACAGTAACTCAGATAGCAGGCTTAGTCTTGGTATACTTATAAAGATGAACATCATGATACTGTCCATAAAGGTTTTACTATCCTCTTTGCACATGAATCTGTAGAACAGCTCTTTTCATTATACATACCTCTATCAGATGCTTTTGTTCCCAGAAAGCTGCAATAACTGGTATTCTCTTTTCTCAATTTGTATTGTATTTCTTATCAAATCTAGAGGTAATATTTCTATACTTCTTTGATTAAATGCAGTCATTGTGATCATTTTCTACAGCAGAGTGAGCATGTAGTGTATTCGGGTCAAGTTGAGCATACATCACTTCTGGTCAATGTTCCATACCAAGACTAATCCCCACACAGCACAGCTCATGTTATGTTCCCTTCTGAAGCACAGTTAAAGCTTTATAGAGCTCACCTAACTTCCAAACACTAAGTGACGGGACAGAAAACAGATGTCTGGAAGCTGCCAGACTTGGCTGGCCACAGATAAGCTTGTTGAAGATGTATAATCTACTATCTAGGTCTTGACTTAGTCTCTTATCTGTCACACAAGAAAGACTGGCATTTGTTCTACTTTTGGTATGATCGAATTATTCACTGGCTGAGTGATTTCAATTACTTTTGCAAACAAAACCCTATGAAATGTGCTTTTGATCATTTTCAAAGTCTAAAATAACTTGTTACATGAGAGCTGCTGGTAAATTAAAGTGGCTTCATATATACTGGTTAAAAATATTATTTTGGACAGTAATGTTTTTTAATTTAATCTGTTTTCTAGCTAAAACGTATTGCCAGACTATGTCAGAAATATATTTTAGAATTTGTTTTATAAAACATGAATTTTTAATTTTATATTATTTATATTCATCAAATGGCTTGTTAAATCACAGTAAATAAATTAACACCCAAGGATGTGATTTGAAGTCATCACATACTTGAGATCATGAGGTATATCTTCAAGATAACAAGTGAGATGGTTTTCCCTTGCTTTTCTTTTCTGGCCCCTCACAACTGTTCATATAGAGGAAAGCAATGGGAGCAGCTAGAGCAAGGGAGTCTGCTTCCCTCGAGCCTGACTGCAATGTATTTTACAGGCAATCTCAAGAAAGTCCCCATCTTACATAATTTCAGGATAGTCCACTGTTCTGCCTAAACATTATATAGGGGTAAAAGAAATTATGTAGTTCCTTCATGACTCTTCCTCAAGATAACCACATGGATACATGAATAACCATACTTCATTTAAAGCAAACTCTGTCTCTGGAATTCCTGAGCCTGTCACACCTCTCCTCCATCTCAGGAAACTCTGATATCTTATACCTACTGCTCCATGGCCCTCAAAACTATCTTTCTCCAAGTTAATGCAAGATTTACAAGGTTGGGGACTTTCATTTTACTGCCTATCACATTGTAAGTTGTCAGCAAGTAGTTTTGGCACTGTAAATGCTAAGTCAATCAGGCCATTTTCTCTTACTTCAAACATGATTTCACTCTCAGCACTTCTGGGCATCTGCCCTCCCCCAGCAAGGAGCCCAGATGCACTCTAATTTAGAGGCCTGTTTTTTAAGGGTATATCTGTCTTTGTCATGTTGACCTTTGACTGTTTGGTTTATTTGTTGTTGATTTTGTTGTTTGAGTTAATTTTTTTCAAGTTCTGTCTAGTAAGATAATTGCAGGTGCACAAATATAATGCTCTGTTCTTCACACTCCTTTGTCTCCTTCATTTCTGTCTTCCATCCTTTCCTAGACATTCTTCTCTTCCAGTCTTTCAACACCTTCATTCTTCAAATAATTTCTACAATTCAACCTTTGCCTGGATGCCTTCCAAGAAAAATTTTAAAATGCCCTTGCTTTCTTTGGTTTATGAACAGCTATGTAGAACATATTGGGATTTGTAGATGTGACTGAGATGTAGGTTTCCAAAATCCTAGACTGATATGAAGATTGCCAAGTTATAGAATTGTACTTGTTCTATTTTTATTTGTATTCATTGTCATGTACTTTAGAAATGACACATGTATTTATGCATTTCTATGTCATGTGTTTAATTGCTTTCTATTTTATTTGATTTGTACTGAAACTAAGAATTTTCATAATCTTTACTAGTTTTCTAAAACTGTCTTATTTTTTTATCTTTAACAGGTCATTGCTATAGTGATGGATATATTTACTGATGTGGATATTTTCAAAGAAATAATAGAGGCATCAACTCGAGGGATATCTGTATATATTTTACTTGATGAGTCCAATTTTAATCACTTTCTAACTATGACTGAAAAACAGGGTTGTCAAATTCAACGTCTCAGGGTAAGAATATAACATTTTTTCTCAAGGACTTTTGTTTACCATTTTCATTCTATTCAAATTTGAGTCATGTTATGATAAATCAGACAAAAGTTTAAAAGAAGAAAACAAAACAATGAAGACAGAGTAAAATGATTGGAGGACTAGAAGACCTGATTGTTCTGGCATGTGCTTCTTTATAGACTAGAAGATGCCTGGGCACTCTTTGGCAGAGTTAGTTGCCACCAGGAATAGTTAGTGATTCTGATTCACATATTCAACTCTGAAACCTCTGGCAAGTGATCCTATAATTTGATGTATTGCTTTGTCAAAGTATTTGAATTAGTGTTTTCAGTTACATTTGACTTCTGAAAAAATTCTCATACTATTGTACTCAGAAAGTATTTCTCACTGTAAAATCTAGTACCATTTATGAAACGATTCTGTGTAAACAGAAAACATGTCCATTTAAGCTGTGTTAAATATATTGTGAAATGATTCTTTTTCTTGAGTATTTAATTTAGGGGTTTTTTCGCAATTTTCTTTAATGAATTTATCTGTGTTTTAAAAGTTTGTTTTAAATAAGTGTTTGGGGGCTGGGCAGTGGTGATGCACACCCTTAATCCTAGCACTTAGGAGACAGAGGCAGGTGAATCTCTGTATAAATTCAAGGACAGCCTGTTTACAAAGTGAATTCCATGTCAGCCAGAACTGTTAACAGAGAAACCTGTCTCAAAAACAAGCAAACAAATGTTTTTTATATGTTTTGCTTTGCTATTTGTTTTTAAAATGTCTCACTTCTAGATATAATTTTACTTTATGTTTACATACAATTATAGAACATTCGGGTACGGACAGTAAAGGGCCAAGATTATCTTTCAAAAACCGGAGCAAAATTCCACGGGAAGATGGAACAGAAATTTTTGTTAGTTGACTGCCAGAAAGTGATGTACGGTTCTTACAGGTAAGAATATTGCCTTTACTTTAAGCATTTCCATCCATTCAGATAAGTTATTACTTTGAGATTTTAGCATAATCAACTAAGCTGTATCTTAAAACTAAGAAAAAAAGAGGTTGGGAGAATGCTTAGCACTTGGTACTCTCAAAGAGTACCTGAGTTGTTTCTAAGCCCCTAAATTGTAAGGCTTACAACCACCATAACTCCATCCCTCTTCTGGCATCTTCAAGAACTGCACTCAAATTTATAAGCCCACACATATATACATACACATAATTATAAATGTCTTAACTCCTTTTTAAAATATGAAAAATGATTCATAGTCTATAGTATGAAGATTTGGAGACTTGGGCTTTGCTAACATCTTCATGACATGACTGTGGTCAATTCTGTAACTTGGCTTCTGGTTCTTCATCAAAACAGTAAGGGACTTAGCTAACATTTAAGGTTAACATAAATAACAAAAGTGGATTAACTCCTACAGAGGCAATGTGTAATATGAATTGAGAAACAATCATGTAAGCCCGTTTGGGAAATGTATGCCTGTAATCTCAGCATGCAGGAGGACTATCACAAGTTCAATGCTAGCCTGGTCTACATTGTGAATTTGAGTTTAGCTAGGGTGATAGCAAGATCTTTTCTCAGATACCAAAACAAAGGCTGGGGTGGTTGCTTAGCCCATAAAGGTGTTTATTTCTAATCTTGATGGTTTAAGTTTGATTCCTAATACTCCCATGAGAGAACCAATGCTCACAAGTGACATACACATACATACTGTGGCATACATGCATACACAGGCACACACACACATGCGCACATCACACATACATGCACACATCACACACAATGCAAACACATACACACGCACAAAATAAAGAATCAATGAATAAAATATAAAAATATCAGGCACTTATAGATACACAACAGCATAAAAAATTTCTCAAGAAACAATAGGAGTTGTTTAGCACTTTAAAGAGTCGACCAGGAGATGTTCCTGTAGGATTGTTCAGTATCTGAGAAAACCAGAATTGCAACCCTTTCGTGGCCAGGCTGATCTGGAGTGTAGTCATTGCCTGGTAATTATTCAATAATGTCCAGTATGGCATTATTCCTAAGTGTGACACATAGTGTATTTATATAAACAGACAAATAAAAACTCCAACAAATGCTTCCAAAGTCCAGGTCACTAAGTTGTTGTAGACCTATCACGGAAGACACTGGCATGCCTCCATATGGAAGTGAACAGGCTAGAACAGCAGAACCTTTGCCCTTTGGTAAATTTCAACATCCATAAAGAAATAGCAAATAGTTTGAAATCTCCAGCAAATGTCTCAACTTGTACTTTCCTTTGTTTATATAAAATTAACAAGATCATAAAACACATTACATGGCATATCTGTGCAATTTCATCTCCCAAACAATAATATTAACTCTTATTTTAGGACTTTGTTTTGTTATTTTTCTGCTTGTGTTTGCTGAAGGCTCAGGGAGATGCCTTCCTTTAAAGCTGTTTGGGGTTCCAAGTGAAAACTTGTAAAACACATAAATTACAACTAGTACTTGAAATTAATGAGTCATTTAAAAGTCTCATTATATATGTGTATATTTGCTCAGATGCATTTAGTTTTAGAGGGTTCTTAATTGAGTTTTTAATTAACATAGAGTTTACTTATACATGGTGTTTCATATTCAAGTACATCACAATTGCTCTTTCTATTTCTACTCTTTGACTTGATGTTTTAACAATATTTTCAATACTGAATTTACCTCTTTGCTGCTGCCATTAGGAATTGGTAGTTAAATGTTGTGATGACTGGAGCTGAGCTACTTAGGTTGATATGGGTAAATAAATAAGTAAATAAATAAATTCAATTTAATTAAAAAAGACTGACAAAAATCAAGCTCAATCAAATATTGAAAGCCACTGTAATCCAGCTTGTGGGGAGGGGTGGAGGAGTACATGGCATTTCTAAGAACAGAAAATATCATGGTTCATCTAAACCTCTTTCTAGTAACTCCATTCTCTGTATTATTTCAAGATCATTTTAAATGTACTTCTTTTAAAAATCATTAGCTGTAAGTCATTGTCACTTCTGCTTTTGATTTTCCCTGTATCATTTGTTGTACAGAGAACTGCTGCATAGTACATTCAAGTATATTTTGTGCATGGAATGTTTCTTGTCTGTACCCTCACCCTCTCTTAAATCATTTTTCACCTTGCTGTTTGTTTTCTTAAATGATTTTTTATTTCTTTTCTTTTAAGAGATTGTAGAAAAATCACATCATTTCCCCTTCCTTTTCCTCCCTCCAAATATCCTCATACACCTTCCCTTGCTCCCTTTCAAATTCCTGGCCTCATTTAAAAGATTAGTTCTTGTTCCATACACATTGTGTATATATATTTGTACACACACACACACACACACACACACACACACACACACAACCACACACACACATATATATATATATATATATATATATATATATATATATATATATTCCTAACTGCATAAATACAGCCTGCTCAGTCTATGTAATGTTACTTATATGTTTATTTTCAGAGCTAAAACTGAGTGAACAATTGGTGTGCTCTTCCCTGGGGAAGGCTGTTGTGCTCTCAGAATTCCTCAGTTATCCGTAATACTTTGTGTACTTTCTTTCATCCACTTTGGCATCTCTGTTGTTGATCTTGTTCAGCTCCTGCTGAACCAAGCTCAGGTCCCCTAGGTGAGCAGTAAGGGTGTTTAATTGCTGGGCTATCTCTCCCATCTTCCTTGACTGAGTTTTATATTGTAAAATATATTCCAAAAAGTTCTTGTATAATAGTTATGAACCACTTGGCGAAAACCTATTTCCTTCAAGTTAACGGAACTTGAATTCCTTATACTACAGTATATTGTTTTCCCATTTTCCTTCTGGGCACCCTTGTATTTGTTTTCTTGTTTTCTCCTTGTCTGTTACCATTTCCTCTTTTCCTCTCTCCTTTTCTTTCTTTGGTTCTTTTTATTTACTATCTTTTTTTCAGACAAAGTAATTACTTTATTGCCCAGGTTGCCTGTGAACTAGCTATATAGTGTAGCTTTTCCTTAAATTCCCAATTTTCTAGATTTTGCCCAGCCAATATTGAGATTACAGGAGTGTACCAACACACTCAGCTAAAAATGTCTTCTTTAATTAATAATCACCCCATGGAAGCCATTAGGTTCTAAAGTTTCATCATTTGTAGAGATGCCAAGAATCTGCAGTCATCAAGGCCACACGTGTGTAACAGCTCACAGGATGGTAGCTTCTCAGGAAAGCACAAGCATTTAATATATAAAACACATATTTTATAGTCAATGAGTATAAATAGTACTTTTAATTTGCTATCCTTACCTAAAATTGTAGGGATATTTTGAAGATATTTATAAGGTATTTTAAATAAACTAAACTCAGAGGTTTTTGTTTGTTACAGACAGGGCTCCCAACTTAGGTTCCTCCTGACTTTGCCTACTGACTGCAGGAGTTACAGATGTGAACCTCTAAGCCCCACTGGAAAAGAATTATTGTAAGCTCCTACCTGTTAAATATTATGATCTCTGTAAAATTTACAAGAGTTTCACTGAAGTTGGTGTCTCCACGGTGCCTTTTCTAATCAGGCATGAAGCTGGTCACATCTGAGATTCATGCTGCAACCAACATATTCTTACTACTTGAATCCCATACCTCTCATTTTTAACCCATTGCCAGGAACCCAGTTTCTTAAGTCACTTTTGGTCAGTTCATGACTGATGTGCAATGTCCTGTTAGGAGGTAAGAAAGTATTTTTAACCCAAGTAAATGTATTTGTGTGTTTTAAAATATAAACAATATTAAAGACATATAGTCCAAAGTATAATTGCTATTTTCTACCTTCAATTGCCCATGATCCTGGCCTCTATACTCAATTTACCTTACTATGTCTTCTGATACTGACCCCAATCTCTTAAATAATCTCATTAGACTGACTTTTCCAATTCATGAATTTCTTTTTTTTTGTTTGGTTGTTTTTTTGTTTTTTTGTTTTTTTCGAGACAGGGTTTCTCTGTGGCTTTGGAGGCTTGTCCTGGAACTAGCTCTTGTAGACCAGGCTGGTCTCAAACTCACAGAGATCCACCTGCCTCTGCCTCCTGAGTGCTAGGACTAAAGGCGTGCGCCACCAATGCCTGGCTCAATTCATGAATTTCTGTTACTATCTCTTCCTGTTTCATTGCGACTGAAGTCGATTTCCTACCCACCAGTGTCCATTTTCCTTTCTTGTCTCCATTCTTCCAGTAGAGTATTATCACAAATTTCTACTACATGAGAAGTCCAGGTTCACATTATTGAAACTGGGTCAAAAAATGAGCATTGGTGAAGTATTTCATTTTCCATCACAAAATTAATAGCCATTTTATTTTTGTTTCATTTGTATGCTGCTTATGTGTTAGCAAGTTTGGTGCAGTTGCATTTGTAGACCTTGGATGCCTTTCTTCCATTACCTTCCCTTTTAGTGTGTGTGTGTGTGTGTGTGTGTGTGTGTGTGTGTGTGTGTGTGTGTGTGTGTATAGTGTATCTCTGGCCCAGGAATCACTCTAGTAGTGAGCCTGTCTCTCACTCTCCAGGGCTTTCCAGCAGGCTTGCGTTTTCTGTTTGTTTGTTTGTCTGGTGATTGTTCTTTTTTTTTTTTTTGCTTCCTTGCTTGTTTTCCCCATTCATCAACTTTTCTTCTATTCATTGCTCTTGTTTTACAGTTGACTGCACAGTTTTGAGCACGTGAAAGATTTTTCCAAATGCTCAGTTACTGACGACAATGAGTTATGTGCAATCCAGGCTAGCAGGTCCTACAACAGGAGCACAAGCTTAGTTCCCAGCATAGTCCATGTTTCTGGTGCTTTGATCCATGTTTGCCTAAACCCCATTTTCCCTTGTTTTTCTTTCTCTGCCTCTTTCTGAGTTACTTATTTATAGTTCAGCTTGAGATAGAAATTTTCTAATTTTCCTTGTGCTGTTGATATCCCTCCACTCTAATCAGAATGGATACTTTGATGATTCAAATCTTCCTTTCCTTGCTAAGACTTACTTTTTGTTTAAAGATGGTCTGTCCTGGAGACTTTTTTATAGGCCCTGAGAAGAATGTATATTCTTCTTTGATAGATGTTCTAAATGTTTCTGTTATGTCCTGTTGTTCTGTAGTGTTTTTCGACTGTCTATTTATATTCCATTACTGAAAGCAGCTACTGTTTATTATATTTTGATCGCTCTCTTTCAATTCTGTCAAAATCTGATTAATATACTTCAAAGATTTGATGCATTAATACATTTATGAATGATGATATTTACTCATTAATTATGAATGAGTGTTATTGTGATTTTAAGCAACATGATCTTCTTTGTAAATTAAATTGACCCTTTTATCATCATCTAATGGCTGTCTTTCATAATATTTCAAACTTCAAAGTCTGTTTTCTCTGATACCATGATGCCTTTTTCATTATCTTAGCCATCATTTTCAGGATACTGCTTTTCTTTTGTTTTAAGCTTCTGTCTGTCCTTAGATTTGAAAGTGAGTCTTGAAAACAGACAGTGCTTGGTTCTGGAATTTTTAATCCATTCATTTGATTTGTGTCTTTTGGTTGGAAAGTTAGAAATGATTCTTAATAAGAAAGTTACCTTTGACATTGCTGTTTTGAGGTCAAGATGGAACTCAATTCCCTTACTGTTTTCCTTTGTTTTGTTGGCATTTTTTGTAGGGATATGTCTTCATTCTCTCCTCTTTTGTTTTTTTCATGTCCTATAGCTATTTGCTTTTTGTTTTGTTTCATTTTGAGACAGGATTTCAATTTGTTCTGGAGGTCATGAAGATCCTTCTGCCCCAGCCTCCCAGGTTCTAACATTTGCAAACATGACTTACCTACCACTGAAATTGAATATGGTATCTTAAGATTCTAGGCTTAAATTGTTCATTATTATTGGCACCCAACTTATGCAAACATCCTCTGATAAAGTCCTTACTTCACCATTAGTTCAAATCTATTTTTTTTATGTGTTGGGTTATTTTTTTCTAATCTGTGACTTTCTTGTTTCAGTTGCTATCCTTTAAACAGTGTATAAAGAAGAAACTGATGTATGCAATAACAGATTTAACTGAGACATATACTTTCTGCCAAAATAATCATTTCTGATTTTTTAGTTTTTTTTACTTTGATAATAATAATACATTTATTTTATCACTTGTTATTAAATATTTTATGTATCTCCAGTGTACCATACCTGGAGATACAGATTTCAACAAGCTATATGGAGTCCCTGAGATAAAGTTTATGACTTGTGGACAAAAAGAAAAAATATGATTGAACGAACATCTTAGGCAAAGCTATCTAGGAAGAAGAAAGAAAAAAAGAAAGAGAGAGAGAGAGAAAGAAAGGTGTGGTGGCACTTGCTCTTAACCTTAATGTTCTAGAGGACAAGGAAGGAAGACCCAAAGGCCAAGATAAAAGCATATGAGAGCACCCTTTTAGGCCAGGCAAGAATTTGAATTTTATTGTTAAGTAACTTAGCAAGTCCTATATCAGGATATGACATGAGCCAGTCTTTTTTGTATAGGTAATTTCTGTGCTATGTCAGTTGGGAAATAAGGAAATGACGAAGCTACGATTCTTATGACACTTTGACTTGGGTAAGAATTTTTTGAATCAATGTCAACAGAATCTGTTTATTTCTATTAGTTCTGGGAACCAGAATATTCAGAGGAGATTCCTTCCTTTGTGTGAACCACTAAAAGGACACTTGAAAGAGTGATTTAAGTCAGATTGAGGTAGGAAGGGCCTTGTGTGTGTGTGGATTGCCTAAAGCTGTGCTTGAAACACAGTCTTGGGTAAGACTGAAACAATGGCAGGCCTGAGAAGAATGACATGGGATGGAGATTCACCAACTGGATGTAGTAGTCTGGTGAGTCTGGTTACTGCTGCAAACAGACACTGGACATTGATCCTGTACATACCAAGGCACTCAGTACAGATCTGTAGTGCAGTGCAGATCTGTAGCTTTTGCCTTGTATATATCACAGCTCACCTAGAGTGATAGAGAAGTACAAGAGTCCCTCTCAAATCCTGCAAGTGCCTTATTGGTCATTCAGATTCACCTTTCAAACAGTCAACTGAATATCTTACTGTAACCTGCAATGTAACACAGCATTCCAAAGGAATGTCTTACATTTTCAGTTTCCTAAACTCAACTCTTGGGAGTTATTTTATTTTATAACCTTTGGGGTTGTGCTTTATTCTAATGTTTTCCTCTTCATAGTAAATTCAATCCCCAATCTTTCAAGTGTGTGCTATAAACAACCACTAGAAAAATGATTCCCAAACATTTCTCTCTCTTACAGTTTGTCTGAATTCAGGGACAAATCCTAAACAACAAACTTTATGCTTAGCTTTCAAACTTACCTACCCACCTCACAAGTCCCTCATATTAATTCTTTGTACGAGATAAGTATAATCAGGTGTGTGTGTGTGTGTGTGTGTGTGTGTGTGTGTGTGTGTGTGTGTGTACCAGAGAGAGAGAGAGAGAGAGAGAGAGAGAGAGAGAGAGAGAGAGAGAACTAAACAGTGGTAGTTTCTGCTTCCTCTGCTTTTTACTGTGTTTCTTTCCAACAAACTACCTGCTTGTATCTTTTGACTCCCACTTTCTCTGGGGAAATCTGCATACCTGCTAGTTTAACATTTATTCATTGCTTACTGTCTCCAACATTACTTTATTCATAGCTTCAGTTTGACTAAAAAAGAAATTCTTCTTTTCATTTTTTCTACTTTTGATCTCATGTCAAGAAAATCTTTCTTTTCTTCTTTCTTTCTTTCTTTCTTTCTTTCTTTCTCTTTTTTCCTTTCTTTTTTCTGAGACAAGATTTCTCTGTGTAGCTGTGGATGCCCTGAAACTTCTCTGTCGATCAGGCTGGCCTGGAACTCAGAGAGATGTGGCTGTCTCTGCCTTCTGGGTGCAGAGACTAAAGTGTGCACCACCACTGCCTACCTTGCTCATTTTATTTCTCTTAAATCACCCTGCTGGCTCAGACATTCACATACAGAGTGCCTAGTAAATATTCTTCACATACTAGAGATTCAAGGGAAGTAACACACAGATTTGAGCACATAAGAATGACAAATCCCCAAAGTATAGAGTATAATTTGTGGTATTTTACCAATTTCTACTGAGTGCATTTAAGAAATATTTATATTTGTATTGGTTTTCCCTATATAAATATTACATATAAATATTGTTCAGTATAGTGTATTTGTCTCACTTTGTTTTCCAATAAACTCCAAAAACTTTGTTTTCCAATTGTGAGTCTATTTTAGGTGCTCAAAGGCCAATTCAAAAAATGATATGAAATTTCAAGATTTCCCTCACTTTGGATCTATGTAGGATAAGTGTTGATAGTTGTATAAAATGCCACGAAATCATTATAAACCTTAATTTTACAGAAGTTGTATGCTATAATCAGAAATCCAAATTGGCATTTTAAGTAGCATGTTTTATGGGGAGCATTGTAATCCTTTGTGGACTGATTACAGTGAAGTCTGTCTATCAGTGACTGAGGCAGCTGCCCACAGTTGCTCTATTTATAGCTCTCTGCATCCCAGATCATACTGAACAACTCACAGAGATAAGGGTAAGAAGGAACTGAGGATCAAACTCCATGCATCAGCACAGGTCTTCTGTGCATTGTCACATGTTACGGCATTGCCACAGTGACGCCATCCATGTCTTCAATGTAGACATGAGGAAGTGTAGACCCAGCATCACGTGACTACAGCTTTGCTGAAGCCAGCCAAGCCTTTCATGTTGCACTCTAATCCTGGCTTTTCCCACACCCACTGGGTTTGAATATGTGAATCATAATTTTTTTTAACTCCATAACATCTTGGTAGATGTAGATACAAAAAATACAACTACTTTCCTTTCAGCGTTTGGAAAATAGTATGAAATTTTTTGAATGCTTTGTTACTTCAGAAGATGTATATCTATTTATTAGTAGTATGTAATAATAAAGATACTATCAATTATGCTAACCAAGAAAAACAAGAACAGGGGTTCTTTTGTCATTTTTAAATGACATTTACAGTAGAACTGTGTGGTGTCATTAATCTTTCACCAAAATTAAATGTCTTGTTTTGCTTTTGATTTCAGCTACATGTGGTCATTTGAAAAGGCTCATCTCAGCATGGTTCAGATAATCACAGGACACCTTGTAGAGTTATTTGATGAAGAATTCCGCACACTCTATGCCAGGTCCTGTGTCCCAAGTTCTTTTGCTCAGGAAGAATCAGTAAGGGTGAAGCCAGGCAAAGCTCTGTGGGAGAATGGAATTTACCAGCGATCCATTTCTTCATTAGCTTCTGTTTCCAGCCAAAGAAACCTTTTTGGTAGACAAGACCAAATTCATAAAATAGACTCCAGTTACTTCAAAGGCAGAGGGATGTATGCCCTAAACGAGCATGACAAACTCAGCATGAGAAATCATGGATACAAGCCTCATTTTATTCCAAACTTCAATGGTCCAAATGCAGTCCGTCACTTCCAACCCAGTCAGATCAATGAAAACTGGAAAAGGCATAGTTACGCTGGGGAACAACCAGAAACAACGCCGTACCTACTGCTCAACAGAGCCCTGAATCGAACTAATAATGCTCCCGGACACTGGAGAAGGCCTTCAGACAGTCTCAGTGTGGCATCCTCATTACGGGGAGGCCAGGCAAATCAGACAAACATACCTGCACAGAGTTTTGCTGATCGGCTTGCCCAGAGAAAAACAACAAATCTTGCAGAAAGGAATTCAAATGTGCGGAGGTCATTTAACGGGACAGATAACCATATCCGCTCTCTACAGCAAAGGATGCCAACTCTGGAGAATACCACGAAGTCTTTCCTGCGAAGCTGGAGAATTGATTCCTACTTAAATGATAATTCAGAGGTCCCACCTGATTCAAATGGCTCCACCCTGGGTGACAGATTTGAAGGCTACGATAATCACGAGAGTGTGAAAGCCAATGCGCTCTATACTCATTCGAGACTTCGCTCCTCATTTGTTTTTAAACCAACTTTACCTGAACAAAAAGAAGTCAATAGCTGTACAACTGGCTCCTCAAATTCCACCATCATCGGTTCTCAGGGAAGCGATACGCATAGTGAGGTCCAAGAGAGTTCCACCAGTGCACTGCCCTTGACAGAAAAACCCTTGCCTGAATCAATCCCCAAGCTCCCAACACAGTCAGAGGTACCAAAAATGCATAGCTTGCAGGTTCCCGAAAAGCCACCAGCAATCTTAAACCAAACAACAAATGGCCGAGCAGAATTAAACAACTGTATATACACAAACCTGTGTGTAAATAAGCAGTTGGAGAACACAAAAAACCAGCCAAGTGAGAACCTGCTCAAAAGGCGAAGTTTCCCGTCCTTTGACCACTCAAAAGTCAATTTAGAACATGGAAATACCAAGAATTATGTGTATAGTACCCTTACCAGAAATCGGGTTAGACAACCAGCAAAACCCAAGGAGGAGGTGCTGAAGACGTCTAAAAGCATGCACAATGTGACCCACAGCACCGACGAGGAGGAAGAGGAGGCTATCAAGAGACACCCTCCAACTAGCTCAGCCACCAAATCTATTTCCATTGCTGCTTTGCTTGACGTGAATAAAGAGGACCCCAACAAAGAACTTACTTCTAAGAAGGACGTTAAAGGCTCTCCAAGCTTTTTGAAAAAGGGATCTCAGAAGTTAAGGTCCTTACTTAGTCTTACTCCAGAAAAGCGAGAAAACCTATCTAAGAACAAGGCGCCTGCGTTTTACAGGATGTGTAGTAGCTCTGACACATTGGTTTCTGAGGGTGAAGAGAATCAGAAGCCCAAAAAATCCGAGCCCCGAGTTGATTCATCTCCTAGAAGAAAACGCTCCTCCTCGTCAAACTCTCAAGGCAGCATCCACAAGAGCAAGGAGGACATAGCAGTTAGCACATCTCCAGGAATAAATTCCCAAGC
This sequence comes from Cricetulus griseus, assembly GCF_003668045.3. Classification (NCBI taxonomy): domain Eukaryota; kingdom Metazoa; phylum Chordata; class Mammalia; order Rodentia; family Cricetidae; genus Cricetulus; species Cricetulus griseus. The sequence goes on along the minus strand of NC_048597.1, from coordinate 187,673,143 downwards.
AGAGGAAAGTAGGAGAACAGCACCTTCCCCCAGCCCTGTTCAAAGGAGGCTTTCCGAGCGAGCGGGAGACGCCTCTGCCCCAAGATTTAACACGGAACAAATCCAATACCGTGATTCCAAGGAGACCAGTGCAGTCATTGCTCCTCAAAGACGGTCAACCTCTTCTCCGGTGCCAAAGTCCAGTGAGCTCCTGAGATCTCATTCAACCAACCAGAGAGTTTACAGTCGATTTGAGCCATTTTGTAAGATTGAGAGCTCTATCCAGCCAGCAAGCAGCATGACAAACACACATGTCAACCGCCCAGAAGTCAAACCCACAGCTATGGGCAGTAGCTATGGCAGGTCCAGCCCCATGCTGAATTACAAGACTGGTGCTTATCATTCCTACTCCCCCAATGAAAACAAGTTCCGAGGATTCATGCAAAAGTTTGGAAACTTCATCCACAAAAACAAGTGAAGTACTTTCATTTCAAATCGCAATTGAAATATGAAATGAATGTGGTTGTAAATAGTCAGCCATAGAGCACTGCACCAATTTTTGTGCCATGCCAAGAGTTTTCTGTATTAGAAGTGGAGGGAATGTGTAGCAGTGTACAGAAAAGCTAATGTTTTGTGGTAAAATTAGTTGTACTTAGTTGGCCTACAAAGAACCATCTCAGTAAATACATTACAATGTTGTTTTTTAAATGGCAATAGGTTTTTTTTTTTTTAAAAAAGATGGGGTTCATCGTTTTCTGTCTACTAAAAGTCTTAAGTGTTGAATTAGAGGAAACTTCAGAGAAGAGACTGCATATAGATTTTTAATCATTCATTCTGAAGTCTTCATTTAAAAACACTTCAGATTACTTACTTCTGGTGCTTTGTGATATAACATAATTTTTTTTAGTATTTTCAGAAATATAAGAGAACAGAACAAAACCTTCTTTGTTGATAAATTCTGTAGAATAACTTGAGATATTTTGTTGTTTTATTATCTTTCCTATGCAGCATTGCACAAAAGAGTATCATTTGAATTATGTGGGCCAGTGAGTTTTATTGAGCCTGAAGTGTGTTTGCACTTATAGACATCAGCCTTAAGAATCAGCCTTGTATACTACACACACACACACACACACACACACACACACACACACACACACACACACACACAGGCTTTATATTCTAACCTTTAGGAACTGTGCCGTGTTCCACTTTGCACTTTTTCATCAGCTGCCCATTTTTTATAGTCATGCCTTAATTAAAATTTAAAGTAAGTGAGCACAATATGGGAATCCTCCCCCTCTCTCTATCAAGCCTTCTAAAACTGTAAGATTCTGCTGAGTCTTGTGTTAGATTGACATGCCAAATGCAGAAATGTTTTGTTTGAAAATCATTCACTTTTTTAAAGTTTGGGTTGAATGTGGTGTAATGACATGCTCTTCAATGACAGTGGCAGTGAGAACCAGGCCTAGTCTCTCATTATCGTATAGCCAGGCTGGATGGAAACATTTCCATACCTTAGCTTGATAGTTATATTTAGGTCATAAGATACCATTTGCCAATTTTTAAAACAACAAAAGCTTCCTGTTTATTGCAGAAACTTTAACATGGATTTGTTTTTTGTATAACATTTAGAATTCAAGAAGCAAAAGATAGTGTGGGAAGAATACTTTGATATTTTGAAACAAGTTTTCTCTGTGTAATAATCCTGGTTGTCCTAGAACTTGCTTTGTAGAACAGGCTGGTCTTGAACTCACAGAGTCCACCTGCCTCTGCCTCCCAGGTGCTGGGATTAAAGGCGTGCACCACCAATGCCTATCTTCAAATATCCTGTTTAAATTTTCAAGATTGCCAAGCAGAACACTATATTATTGTTTTTAAAATGCAATATTTAGTTGATACTATCAAACATCAATGTCTATGTTTTTTAAATAATTTACCTTAGCAGAATCTTGATAGGAGAGGCTATGGAATGGAACACCTAGCATTTCCTGAGAACATAGCTATAACCAGGTCATACAAACATGTTCCATCATATGTTTCTGATAACATTGGCACTGTTGTTTATAAATTACTGAGATTTCAGTTCAGATATGAGACTTAGAGATAATATTCCTAGTGACATAACTAATAAATAATGGCTCTAAATTGTAATGTTTCTGTATGACATCAGCATCCTGCCCCAATTGGTTCAATGTCTGCCCTATTAGATTAGAAGAAAAGTGTTACTCCCTAACTAGGAATCAATCAGGAAAAGTTTAGTTGAATTTCACCAGAAAACAGGGCAAACTGGGATTAAATGATTATAGTAGGCAAAGTTAGAAGAGGAAGGGGAAAATCAGTTCTGATGGACTTAGGCAGGGCCAGTTTTAATTGCTTTGTGCCATTTCAATTTCCTGGTTGGACTCTGACAATGAGAAGTACCGGGTGAGTTGTAACATTTGGGCTTTGAGGAAGAAAAGGCTTTGGGGGGTTAGGTGGGGAAAGGAGTCTGATATTATATATTTACAATAATCTTAGGAAGGACATTCATTTAGATAAAACTACACTTCACAGAAATTAGTGCACTCTTCAAGATGTGCATGGCACTGGAGGCTGGAGGCTGGATTTCAGCACAGAGCAGAGCCTCGTGTTTTAGTCTAGCATTCTGTGCCTCATCACTTCATATCTGCTTTAGAAGTGTTAATAATTTCCTTACTTGTTTGCTCACTCTCTCATTATAAACTACAGAAATATGCTGGTGCCTACAGAAGAATAATATTTAATGAATAAAAATGCAGAAGAGATACTCAGTTTTACAGCATTACAAAAGTAGCTTTATAACATCCCATTGTAATTGAGGAAATTGTCAAGTTTTGTGATTCTGGTCTAATTCTGTCAGAAATGTAAGCCTGATGACCTTGAGACCCCACTCCTTCCTTGTCATGAGAAAGGAGCCAATGCCTAGAAACTGTGACTTAAAAACAAGCTTTAAAAATACATATTTCCTTATAATCAGACCGGAAGTTCATATGCAAAAGTTTAGTGGCACTTAATAGAGTGACTTCCATAATTTCTGAAAATACAGTTAGCTTTTAGAAACATCCTTTTAAATTGTCACTGGTCTCTTCTTTGAGGGTGGGGAGTGGAGGATGCTTTCTTCCATCTGCCTGATGGGTAATTTAGCCTTTTGCATTGCAGATTTATTCTCCTCAGCCTCTTTTCTTTGATTATCTCCCTTCTAATGTCTTCCTCTGGAAGCACCCTTATGTCTGAATGTGTACATAGTTTTCCAAAATATCTTCACCCAGAAACTCCCCACTATTAAGACTGAGAAAACACATAATACTTCAAAAAATCAGCCATTGTTACAGTTTTCACTAGATGTTGCCCGGATTTGGTGGATATAATTTCAGACAATATATTTCTTTTCTCTTTTACTTCCCATTCTAATATTGGTAGAAAGATGTTACTTAGAAGTATTTTGATATTAAACTTTGGCAACACACTTCTCCCTATATATAGGGCTTTAGTTTCTAAGCAGAAACACAAGGAACTGAATATGGTTCCTAAGTGGCCCTTGGCAGATGGCATAATAGCACAGGAAATACTTATCCTAATATGTGTATATCCTTCCATTACAATAGCATAGCCAGACCTTGCCATGGTGTGTTAAAGTCTGGGTACATGTCCATCTTTGTTTGTGAATAAATGCAGATAAGGGCTGAAGTTTGGGTGTATTCAGTCTCACTTTACTCAAGAACTATCTTTGCGTCACTATTATTCCACAGATATTTTTGTTTTATGAATATCTGTTGTTTCTTAATGTGCCTTTAGCTAAGGGGTTTAAAGTAGAATGATTGTTTTACATTAGTTAAACTCTAATTAATGTGGGATTATGTTTAGAAAAAATTACAGTCTCAGCTTGGTTCTAGTATATTTTTAAAACGTGATGAAATTATAAACAAATCAACTTATTAGCTTTTATATACATAGAATATTACATAAAAGTCTTATTCCAAATTACCTTTTTGATTAATAAATGAATATTAAATAATTTTGTACAAACACTATATTGTTGAGTTTTTTATCATTATACTCTAGATTTCTTCATTCATGGACACTCTTCTTTTAGAAATTATAATCAGGGATTTACATGGTAAGTTATTACAAATATTTCTCAGGGGCCAAGGGGATGGATCAGTGGATAAAGCACTTGGTGCACAAAAATGTGAGGGACAGAGTTTGGATCCCCACCACCCACATGAAAGCCTGAAGGGTGTAGTATAATCCCAATGCACGAGGAAAAGACAATCTGGGAGGTGTCCATGGACAAGCTGGCTAGCTAGACTTGCTCAATTGATGAGCTCTAGACTAAACAAAAGGCTCTGCCTCAGAAAATGAAGCTGAGAGTGATCTAGGAGACACGATGTCAACTTCTGGCCTCCACATGCATATGCACGCATCATCCCATGTGCATGCTTGAACATCTGCAAACATGAACTTCAACACATGCAAAACAACATTTCTCCTGACTTTAAAACCTCTAAAATGCATTTGATAAACACATCTTTCATGTAACATTTTATCCATAATTGATACAGTACTTTTCACTTTACATGATCATTTGGTCAAGAGTGGGCCATGTGCATGAAGTAATATATATGAATACCTATCCCATCATTCTGAATCTCTAAAGTTTGTCTCTATCAAGAACTTAGCAGAGTATTTTTCCACTATTTTATTCTTTGATTTGTTAATTTAGGTTTGAGGTTCCCACTAATCTGAAAGTGAATGAAATGGGTGACTGACTATGAGTGCATGGTATTCCATGTTATCAGCAATCTGAATATCAAAAAAATATTGTTTGCAGTTGACACCATCCCAGAAAGCCCTAACTTGTGACATAGAAAATAAATTAATTATTGGTAAATAAAACTATTTAGAAGTACAAAATATGATTCAATTAAAAATTAGGAAAAGTCTATACACTAAAATCCAAGGAATGAATTTGGATATACAGAAAGCCCAGAGAAGCCAAAGTTTTTCTGTAGTCACAAAGTTAAAGAATACTCAGAATGTGAAAATAGGACAACCACAAAATAAGCACAATTACTGAAGAATGTACCTATAACAAAGGGTAGAAATAATGTATATTCTAGGCTCATATTTATGCTAAGGTAAAATTTTTATTTAAATGATACAACTTATTTATTTGAGCCACTTTGTTTCTTTTTAAATAATGTTCTGTTCAAGTATATAAACTTGGAAAAACTATGATGTTATATATAATCTTTTTTGGGTCATACATTGTTCTTTGTCTCTTGAGACCAATTTCAGAAAACTCATCTCAGTTTGCTTTATGACAGGGGCCATATAGCAATATTAGAGCAGCACCAAGGTGATTTTTAAAAACCTAGGAGCTTGGGAGATGGTCAGTATTTAATATAGGTAATAGACAATCCATAATGAAGGCATTTGGCAGGTCAGAGGCTAATATATTATATGAATTATCCCATTGTACAGGATAATGTTTGGGAAAAATACCTGAAACAATGTAAATTTTCACCATTAGCAGGCTTTTTCAAAAATAGAACAAAAAGAGAGAACAGAATAGGAAAATCCTCACAAATTAACCACCTGTTAACCCATTGATGAAGCTGTCTTGCTGGAGTTTCTTTTTTTACTGTAACAGTTCATGATACTTGGGAAAAAGTCAGGGATAACATCTGTTTTTATTATGTGTCTCTAAACTCAAAGGAATTTATCCCAATGAATATTCAATATTATTATATATTTGTGTGTCATCAAAATTAAAAAAAAGTTTATTTTACTAGTTCATGATCACTATCTACAATGTGCTTAAAAGAGATGTTTCTGAAATTACATTCGGGGATTAACTTGACTTTAGCTATGAGAAATTTCTAAACAGTTTTAGAGAGAAGTATAGAATAGCAGTGTGGTCATCTTTGAGAATAGAATCAATTTTCCCACAGCAAACAAGTACATAGAAACAAATGTATCTTCCAAATGTCTTTTTTTTAAATTAGTTCTAGTTAGGGAACAAGCTTATTTCAAGTCCCTTCTCCCTCTCCCTCCCCTCACCCCAAACCTCCTCCCCCACCCCCAGCCTACCCCCACCCCATCCACCCACCACTCCCCAGGCAGGGTAGGGCCCTCAACGGGGGCTCTGCAAAGTCCACCAAGTCTTCCTATGCTGGTCCTGGGCCCTTCCCCATGTGTCCAGGGCCAGAGTGTAACCCTTCACGTGGGATGGGCTCTCAAAGTCCCTTCTTGCACCAGGGAAAAATACTAATCCACCACCAGAGGCTCCCTGGAGTGCAGAGGCCTCCTTATTGACATCCATGTTCAGGGGTCTGGATCAGTCTTGTACTGGCCTCCCTGACAGCATCTGGGGTCAATGTGCTCTCCCTTGTTCAGGTCAACTGTTCCTGTGGGTTTCTCCAACCTGGTACAGACCCCTTCGTTCTTCATTCCTCCCTCTCTTCAACTAAATTCCCGATTTCAGCTCAGTGTATATCTGTGGATGTCTGTCTCTGCTTCCTTCAGCCACTGGGTGAGGGCTCTAGGATGGCATAAAGAGAAGTCATCAATCTCATTTTAGGGGAAGGGCTTTTGGGTTATCCTCTCCACCATTGCCTGGATTGTCAGCTCGTGTCATCCTTGTAGGTCTCTGGAGATCTCCCTGGTTCCAGATCTCTTCTCGGTCCTATAGTGGCTCCCTCTGATATGGTATCTCTCATCCTGCTCTCTTTCCTCTATTCTTCCTCCAACTCAATGTTTCTGCCCCTCCATTTCCTCTCCTCTATTCCTCTTCTCTTGCTCTTATTGTAGCAGCTCCTTCCCCCCCTACGTTCATGCCCCCAATTAGTTCGGGAGTTCATGCCACTTCCATTCCTGGGGACCATTTATCTTTAAATGTTATTTACTTACTTTGTTTATACGGGTGCATTACTTGTGCATCACATGTATGCCTGGTAGCTACAAAGGCTACATGAGGGTATGGATCCCTTAGGACTGAAGTTACAGATATCTGTGAACTTTCGTGTGTGCTGGGAATTTAAGCTAGGTCTTCTGGAAGAGCAGGCAGTGCTCTTAATCACTGAGCCATATCTATCTACAGCCCTCTTCCAGAACTTTAGGTCCTGGCACAATTGTGTGTATCTTCAGTACATTGATCTTCTCACCTTTGCTGCAGCATCATGATGGTGATTTCCAGCTATAATTGTTTCACACATTGCATAGAATTTACTTGCTTTTTCACTGGCATTAAATGTCTGTTATTGGGTAAACACATATGGTGTGCGCAGTTCCTTCCCTCCAGGAGTCAGACATCTAGTCAGGGTGAAGGTACAGTGTGCAGGGAAAACACAAGAGAGAAGACACTCAAGTATGAAAAATATATTCTTACACAATGAACATTGTGATTTGGTCTTGGCTTTCGTGGGAATGCAAAGGAGAAGAAAATTGTTAGAAAAGAAGTTTCAGAGCAAATAATGAGGGACCATATGCCTGAAGCCAGAGTTTATACTTCATCTTGAAAGCCCTAAAGAGTCTTTGACAGCTTTTCTGGATGGGATGACCTTCAAACTTAGGAAGGCAAACTAAATCTCAGGAAGTGATACTAATGATAGATAGAAAAAAGGAATTACATGGAATTAGTATCTACTAGGAAGCTATTGTGGTATTGCAGTACACTTTTAAGAAGGTATTTCATTACCCCTTTAAATTGGTAATGAAATAAGACATTCATAATGTAAGATGACTAGGAATGAAAGTCATAACTTGCAGAATTGGAATAAAATTGATAATTATATTTGTCTACCATTTTTTACTAATATTGGCACATAATTGTGAATATTGTGATCTTCTAGTTTGTGTCAATATCACATAATGACTAGGGAGAATATAGTTGACAGAAATGATCATGTATGTTATCTTGTTGAAAAAGAGATTAATTTCAGTTAATTCAAAGGCTATTAGCTTTGGAAACTGCATAATGTTTTCAAGTAATATAGGGCATACAGAGAGTGAAGTTAGGTGTGTCCCTTTGAATGTGGCAATGGTATCAATGTATCTTGGAGGTTCAGAGACATTCAGTTCAGTAGTGTTGCTAACGGAGTGAAAAGTAAGACAGGTATGGAAATGATCTCTACTAAAGCCCATCAATGAAGTGCATAATGACACTGACTAAGTGTCCACGGAGAAATAGAAAAGAAAAGAAAGAAAAATTGAGAACAGAAATAAAAGCAAATGGCAGATTTTCCAGCCCTGTGTTTTCCACTTGCATACCTATGATACACAAATGTTCTCTGCTTGCCTTGCATGATGAGAGCTTATACTCAAAGGTGCAATTGTTGCAAAGAAGATCTTCCTGCCTGGTATTATTTTCTGGTGATGTTATATATTCCGACAACAGAGTGGGATTTGCAGAAAAAAGGACCTGCCCCAGAATTAGGTAGAAAGATTTAAAATGTAGAAGTAGAACTAATGGTTTCTGAAGTATTCTGAGAGTAGCAGAATTACTCAGCTTGAGATAATAAGAAGACAGAACTTAAGGCATTTGGCAGTATATCAGGAAGCCATAAGAAATGATCCAAATCAGAAGTCAACATTCGAAAGTTCCAACAAAGAACGAGTCCTCAAAACTGGCAAGTGACTCCACGTGACCTGCTGACTTTACTCAGAGCAGTGGGCTCAGAACAGTAACAGTAGCCTTGGAACAGGAACAGGAACAGGAACAGGAACCACTCTGTGAAGCATGTCTGCCTCATGTGACCCCTGCTTATGATATACTGGCATCCAATCCCCTGCTCCTGTCAAGGCTACAGTGGAAATACTGGTAAACTAAGAAACAGGAGTGAGTGATACCTACTTCCTTCCTGCCCTTCTCTGCTTCACTCTCCTCTCCACTCCAGCTCTTACAAACTTCCAGTGCTCATGGCCTAGACAGTTTCACAGCCCTTGACTTCACTCACTTGCTTAATAATTATTCCACTCATAAACAGTAGGAAGTAACCAAAGGCAAATGCTTGAGTGGACATTTGATCCTTTGTTGAAATAAAAAGAACTATGAGAAAAAAATTATTCTTTTCTGGGAACAAACTTATTCTCAAAACTTGATAAAGTGTATCAAGCCTAGACAGTAGGCATGATCTGCAATGTAAGACATAATATTGTTTCCTGTGTTGCGGATCTGAGATTACCTTGAGTGTATCTGACTATAATTAAGATCACTTTCAGACACCAAAATAAAACTGAAGTAGAATTTACTGAACCATAAAAGTAGGACAGACATGACACTGTGTAAATTACACTCTAACTTAGCTGAAGGAAAAAAATTAGCACAGAGAAACTAGTAGTATTTAGAAAATGTATCTCCCTTAATCTCTCTAGTTGTCTGTCTGCTGGTTGCTTGGTAGATCTGCCAAATTTTTCCATCAGTGAGGACCAGAGGCTCTAGAACTTAGACATACGTACATCTAAGTTACATAGAGTGATTATGAAAGCATAGATGTCCATATATTAGCTCCCAAGGGTGAGATGCCCATTCTCAGTCAGTAGGTCTGCAGTGGAGTTCAAGAAATTGAGTCTAGTAAGTCCCTGGATTGTACTCTCGGGTAACCTTGCCATTTCAATTTGAGAACTACTAACCACTAAGTACTTAATATATAAAATATAGGCATGACTGCCAGCATCATTTAATGATGCTGAGAAAATTAGCCTTAACAATTCCAGGAAAGGGTACATTGCAATAGTAAATATTGAAATCATAGCATTTAACTGGAATAGATTTCATGAAGGTAAAACAAAATGTGCTTCTTTGAAATAACATGTCTCCTTTTCAATATCCTATAATGTCTGCACTCACACACTGACATACTTATGGTATGAGCTTTCCTTGACTTAATAAGAGGTGATGTTCTCAGTTACCTCTCTCTTTCTGACCTCTCTCTTCCTGCCTTCCTCCCTCACTTCTAACTCTGTCTTATTAAGTAGTCCATACTCCCACCAAAGTACTTTTAAAGTTGAATCGTCTTTCACTGGATCAGTTGACTGTGGTTCTAAACATGATCACTATTGTCTTAAACACCAGTTCTGTTTAGTACTGGTTTATCATCATAAGTTAGAATAGAGAATGCTATTTATCTATCCATGTCACCAAAATTAATTTGATGCACTTAAGATATAAAATACAGGTATGACTCCCAGCACAATGTCCTGGATATGATAAATGTTTAGCAAATACTAGAGATGAAGAAAAAGAATACTGCACTTATGCACCTCAAATGCATCTGGATAGATGACTTCAGACTGGGCACCCCTCATGTTACTTTGTTCTGACAACATGTTCTTCACAGACAGACATATCCATTCTACTTTGCCTAAAATCAACATACAAGTGATTAAACAAGATTTTCTTCCCAATTCATATTTATCTTATTTTTGTTTTCATGGAGAATAGATGCAAATCAGAGATTAAAAATGGACAGTTGTTTTGGTTTAACACTCATGCAAACACAAAATCTGCATGGTCCTCTGAATTATATATTTCTACCATTAGAAGTTTTGTTAGATTCAAATAAGTCCATTTTCCTTCATCATGTATGTCAATGAATAAAATTTATTTGTTATGATTTGATATCTGCCTTAAAAATTTTAGAGATACATAGACATAGATAATTCATATCATAAAATAAGTATATGCGATAAAATACAAAGGACACTGGGACAAAGAGAAAACATAGTTGGATGAGAATCCTATTTTAATTACTTTTTAGGATTATTTAGTTTTGAAGTGAGTTTTGTACAGATAGTAAGTCAAAAATACTCAGAAGCAAAAGAAACAAAAAACACAACAAAACAAAACCCTACTTAGGAATATCTGATTTACATTCAATTTCAAAGAAAGAATTTGCCTTATAAATTTACTGTCTTCATTGGAGGTATTAGTTAAATTAAGCAATGTTCTCAACCAAGGTGAGTTACTTACCCACACTACCATGCCACAAAAATAGAAATTTTGTGACCCAGTATAATAATAATTGAAGATGAAGCCTTTGAAGTGAGCAGCAATGAAGCAAGGGAAGATGATCCATTTCTTTTTAGTCTCATTATCCTAACATCAGGGATGATTTATTGCATGTATTAATAAGTTATAAATTTTCTAATTCATAAGTCCACAGATAATCACAATACTAGTTAATAGCTTGTTCCTATACCCTAGTTTCTGTGTCTGTTCAGAAAAAGACACCTGTATCTTAGCCTTTTGTGGCCATGTACCTTAACATACTGTAAAAGCATGTCCTAGGACAACTCTCTCATACTAGAGACAAAAAAAAAAAACAATTGTACAGCTGTGCAGTTGTTTTAAACTATTATATTTGAATTTAAAAGTCAGCATTTGGAAATCTAAATTACATTATATAGCCAATCAATAGTAAACCTGAAAATTTATATCAGGTATAAAATTGTAACTCTGAAAGCATGTTCTGACACTATAATAATTTCAACCATCTAATGAACCACATTTTTCTGCTGCAATTTCTGGCTGTGAAAACCAGGAATAAATTATTTTCTTACTGGCGATTAACTGCATGTATAATTTTGAATAATCATTTGTAATTATTTCTTGGACATAGTCCCTATACCTTTCATCCAATTCTAGCATATGGTCTGTGCTTTTGAAGTTAGATTAGAAGTGGACATGTTTATAATATGGAACTTGGCAACTGCTCCACTTGGAACACGACCAGAATTCTCCTGTGCCACACAGATGTCAGCTAAACAAAACATTGTCCTAAAGTCAACAGCACACCATTCTACAGAAGTGCTAGGCGTCACCTTTCCCCAGTCTTTCTGCAGTAGTGAAAAGGAAACTATGCCCTGCAAATGACTGAAATTATATACTTTCCATTTTTATCTTCATAGATTTTATAACAAAACTGTGAAAACAATGCATGGATGTTAAAACAGGATCATGACACATGATAAGATGACTTGGATATTATAGTTTACCTACTATTTAGGTGTAGACTTGGATAGGTTCATGAAATATCTGGTCTATGGCATCATCTATAATGAAAATCAATGTTTTCAGATTGGAAGCCTTTTTCCTTTGTAGTTCAGAGTCTTACGAAACTATTTAAGTTTCATAGAAAACAATCAACCATCAATAATATGTGAACAAACTTGGCTACATGCTAATAAATTCTATTTATCCTGCAATTTGACATTCATAGAATTTTTATGTCTTTCTGGTCTTGTAATCTCTTAACCTATCAATAGAGCCTTTTAATCATCTCAAACCTTCCCTGATAAGTCTCCCCTCTAGCTGTTATCTTTTCTCTGTTTTGTTCATTCAAATTTCCCCAAGTAACATCTATATTAGCCAAGTTTAGTAATGACAATCCCTCCAGAAGGTAGGAAATCTGCTGCCCTAAAGACTGGCTCTCAGCAGCTTGGGAACTGAAGGGGAGGTGAGGAGTTGGTAAACTAATCTTTCTATTACTGTTTTATCTGAGGGAGTAAAACTTAACCCTCTGGGGCCAGTGAAAAAGGGAAAAGCAGGAGCATGTGTGCCTGCACGCGCACGCGCGCGCGTGTGCGCGCACACACACACACACACACACACACACACACACACACCCTTCAAGATTTATTTTCTTCATTTCTTTTTGTTTGTTTGTTGTTTGTTTGTTTTTGTTTTTTCGAGACAAGGTTTCTCTGTAGCTTTGGAGGCTGTCCTGGAACTTGCTCATAGACCAGGCTGGTCTCAAACTCACAGAGATCCAACTGCCTCTGCCTCCCAAGTGCAGGGATTAAAGGCATGCGTCACCAATGCCCAGCTCTATTTTCTTCATTTATTCCCTTACCTCCTTCCTGATATTTCTCTTTACATCTCTCTTGATGTCTTCCTTCTGACAACCTTTTTTTATCTTACAGCTTATATACCCCAGCAAAATCTTTCAAGCAATATAAAAGTTACAATGTGGTTACATACATACTATTTTTCAAGTGAATGATTACAATGAATACAAGTAAAAAACAGCATGTTCCCATTTCCCTTACATGATTAAACATTTTACATATTACATGTGAAAAACAAGTTATTCTCAAAGACTCATATACATTCACATCTAAGCAACTGGTTATACATTAACAAACTATAAACAAGAAGGTACTTTCCTCAGCCAATTCCTTTACTGAAAGGCTGTATTTTGCACTTACAAAGAAAGAATCAGTCATTATATTATATATCTCAAAAGATAATTGTCTTGAAAGGTAATCTTATAAAACATCTTAAAAGAATTAAATCTGAACACACACACAGTCCTTTCTGCTTTAAATTCTCAGGGTGCATACCCACCCATCCACAGTTTTTGTTTTAATAAATCAAATCAGGAGGCAGAGGGCAGAAATGGCTACAAGCAATTAGTCATTGCATTTGATCATCAATCTGTCCTAACAAGAAAGGTACACTGGCCATCAATAGCCAGGCTGTCATTTATTTTGTTACCTGGTCTCAATGAATCCCTCCTTGAACTATTAAAGTGTGCCTTTCTAAACTTGAAATTGTTCCTCAAGATTTTATACCTCAAAGTCATTAACAAAAAACATCTTAACCTAACTTCACTAACAATCTACATGTCTGAATTCTTTCATTAATCTTATCCAGCAACAATGTTTGAAAAAAATCAATCCTACTATTGTACCAATAACACTGCCCAGTGAGGGGCTGGAAGTCCCCTTAGAGTTTTCATACAACTCATGGATTATGAAGGAAGTAGTGACTTTGAGGGCAAGAAACAGAGCTATGCTCAAGAACAGCATGAGGTCCTCAGGACACTCAGTACTCTCCAAAGCTTACTTTGGGAGTGGTTTTGCTGACCACCCAGCCATGTCTTACTACTTCCAATGCTGCCTGTTGGTCCCCTTGCATGCCTCCCAATAGAAGTCCCCCTTCATACATCAAGGACTGAATAGGGGCCCAGAGGTAACACCCAAAGGCCAAGTAGCAAGCTTTTAAACTTCAACCAAATTTCTCTGTAGGATTTGGTATTTGAGTCACACTATTTATGTCTCTTAAATAAAGCTCCAAAATAGAACAAAAAGTAATGTGGATTTCAAAATAAAAAGTTGGCATGTGTATTCTAATGGCCTGAGTTGTGTGAAGCATGGTTTTCTGCTTTGCTAAAGAGGGAAGAAATTACCAACCCCATGTATGAGTGTGTATTTCAGATTTACATAATTCTTAACCAGTTTTTTTCTAAATTCCTAGATTTCTGTAGACTTTACTCTCTATGTCTTTAACTTCCCTCCCTGCCTCTCCTGACTGACAATAGGCTTAGAATTTCTGGGATCACTGTGGAAAGCAATCCCAGTGAGTAAATTCAGAGAGCCAGAGAGAGCACCAGCCCTCCCCAAGCAGAGCTTTCTGCCCACCTGACTGATGGACCTCTTGGCTGACTGATCAGGCTGAGATAAGAAGGATCATAAGTTTGAAACATCCTGGGTGTTTGGATTTCTCCCATAATAGCATTCCTCAAATATTGTAAATCAACCACTATTAAGATTGTTAATGTTATAAGGGTAAATGAACTGCCTTAGTGAGGAAGAACAACAGGCTTCCTTCCTGTAGTTGGAGAAGTAGATACGAACTAGTGAACAGTATGGCTATACATTCCAAAAGGCCAAATTAGAGAGAGCTAAAGTCCTTAGGCATATTTTACTGTTTCATAAACCATGCTCCAGATACATCACCTTCTGCCAGTTGCATATGGTTAGAGATTGATTTCTCAGTGTGTCAGTGACTGTGTGACATGGCTTATAGAACATCAAAGTCAATGGAATTCTGAAATACTATCTAATCGTGTTATTTAGTTTTCTCTGTGTCTCTCTATATAAAGGGAGAAAAGAACAAAACATAACAACAAAGGGGGAAATGATGAGAATCAAGAAAAAGAATTTACTCATGTCTTATTCTTGACTTATAAGAAGGTACTGTTTTAGCTTTTTGTTTGTTTGCTTTGTTTTGATTTTTTATGAGAGCACCACTTCTCTTGAAGATTTGTTGGTTTTCATTACAGCCAATCTCACTGGATTCCTAAATATGCTATTTTAGAATAAATACAAGGAGAAATGAAACATGGTGCCCAAGTAAGGTCTTAGTTGCACAGTTGTATTAAGTGTATCAGTATCATGATAATCCACTACCCCTAGGTTACCAAATGCTGTATAAAACTGTAACAGTCCAAGCATTCGATCTCTTCTAAGGTCTACTGAAGGGCCAGAGAGGGCAGCCTAACTTCACCTCCCCCAGTTTTGTTCAGGTAATTCATCTTGTCATTTTACATTACTCTGACAGCAGTAACTTAAAGGAGGAAACACGTCTGACTCAGGGCTTTAAAGGTTTTGGTTCATAGTCAGCTCATTCTATCTCTGTGAGCCTATGGCAAGACAGAAGACAAAAGCCACTCACCTCTTGTTGGATAGGATGCAGAGAACAAAAGAAAGTTAGGGGTCTAAGCACAAGATATCTAGGGCATTCCCTAGTGGCTTACTGTCATGTAGGCCCACCTTCTACAGTCATACCATCTCCAAGTAGTCCACTCCCTAATGAACTTACCAATGGATTACTACATTGAAAATTGTGCCCTTGTATCCAATTACCATTTAACACCATTTGCTGACAGCTTGTAACACATCCACCTTTGGGTGTCACATTGCATCTAAAACAAAGCCAATGTATGCTTTTCAATCATTCTGTGATTCAGAATGGTTCTGTGCTCCCTTTGGGAAAACAGCTTGAGGCTGCATTATACCCTCTTTCTTGCTGTGAATGAGGAAAGTCCATCCAAAGCATAGCATTGAGAAGAAATGACTTAGCTTTACAGCCTGTCCCTTAGTGTTTCAGGATTTGGGTTTCAGAATGCCAGTGATCACACTGAAAGAAATCCAATTTAGTGTGTTGTGCCAAGTGGCAAGGGTTATTCACATCTAGATACTCAAGTCCAAAAATCATCCAAGTATCTTTGTGACAAATGCATTCAGAATTAGTTCTGAGCAGAAACTTTTACAACAATTCAATCTACTGTGGATCAAATGTGTTAACCTTGAAAATGTAGTATCAAATATAAAGAATGGAAATTGACTTTGGCTAGGACTTAGCATAGATTTGGATTTCCAGTGTTTAGCAAGGCATCCTGCTTGCCAGGTTTATAACAGCAACTCTGCACTGGTGGAAAATACAGGTCTTGGTTAGTTCAGGAGAGGAGGAGTACTGTATGCATGATCCTGACACATCATACACTGTGAAAAAGGCTTCCAGCCATTCCAGTCATGAGCTCTTAGACCTTAACAGAGTAGTCTTTTGTCATAACACATTTCATAGTTACTATGAATGAGGAGATGATAACACCTACAGACACACAATAATGGAACATCCCTAGCCAGGGAAAGCTCCTTAGCAATTATGAATGTCTAGGTGAATCTGAATACTAGCACTGTCCTTTGCCTTCAGGACCTGGATTCCTCCACTGGGTCCTATTGGCTAACCTTTTCCCAAGTTGCCAAAACAGAGAGAATGACAATGGCAACACAATGAAGAAATAATTGTTCTGTCCTATCTTATGAAAAAGAGTGGGATTTGACTCCAAATAGACTATATCTGATTCATATTTTTATGAAATTCGAATATAATATACTGTGCACTGTTGAGTAGAGACTAAATGAAATACTATATTTGTGAAATACAATACAGTGCTCAGCCTACATGGTTTACCTCTGCCCATCTCTGGGGTTTATCGTCCAAAAGAAAATGGTCAAGCCAGGCTTGTAATTAACACTGCAATTCTGTCATAGCTTCTCTTTGGCAATAACATAGTTGGAGTAGATGTGGCATTAGAGGGGGGAGGAGGAAATGGAGGAGCAGAAATATTGAGTTGGGGGAAGAATAGAGGAGAGCAGGATGAGAGATACCATATCAGAGGGAGCAGGTCCGAGGAGAGATCTAGTATTAGGGAGATTCCCAGAGATCTACAAGGATGACACGAACTGACAATCTAGGCAATGGTGGAGAGGATAACCTAAATTCCCTTCCCCTATAATGAGACTGATGACTACTTTTTATACCATCCTAGGGCCCTTATCCAGTGGCTGATGGAAGCAGAGGCAAACATCCACAGATATACAGTGAACTGAACTCTGGAACCTAGTTGCAGAGAGGGAGGAATGAAGATCAAAGGGGTTGGTACCAGGCTGGTGAAGCCCACAGAATCAACTGACCTGAACAAGGGGGAGCACATGGACCCCAGACTGCTGTCTGGGAGGCCAGCATAGGACTGAATCAGACCCCTGAACATGGATGTCAATGAGGAGGCCTTTGCCCTCTAGGGTGCCCCTGGTAGTGGATTAGTATTTTTCTCTGGTGTAAGAAAGGACTTTGAAAGCCCATCCCACGTGAAGGGATGCACTATTGGCCTGAACACATGGGGGGAGGGCCTATGTCCAGCCCAGGATGATGTGGTGGACTATGGGAAGCCTCATCAAGGGCCCTACACTGCCTGGGGAGTGGAAGGTGGACGGGGTGGGGGGCAGGTGGGAGATTGGGGGGAGGGTTGCAGGTGGAGAGGGAGAAGGGATTGACATGTGAAGCAAGCTTGCTCCTAATTTGAACTAAAAAAAATTAATTACAAAAAATAAAATTAAAAAAAAGAATTTCAGCACAAAAAGTCTCTTTTTCAACATTTTTAAAAGAACACTCAAATGTCCATCAAGCATTGCCATTGGATTTTATCTTTCTATTATTTTTGTAGGAAAATTATTCAAATTGGAAGGGCTGAAAGAGCATATACATAAAAATGTCAGGAAATAGATGTTCAGATTGGTATATATTTGGTTATTGATGGATGACAATAATGTTATTTTCTGTAGGTTTTTTTTGTTGTTATTTGTGACAGAGCTGGTTTGAGATATTTTAAACTTGATCAGATTGCAATATTCTCTTATGTGTCATTTTATTCATATTTCCATAATATTTTCCTTGTAAAGTAGATGCTCAAATCAAAGTAGCCTAAGGCTGCCATCTTAGGCCCTCTCTGGGCATATGCTATGTCCCTGCTTCACTCCCAGGAATTGTGAAGATCATGTCTTCTAATATTGCCATCCCTTTATTTGTCATTTTTTCTGTAGTAAGTCTTCCTCATGCTCTTTATTGCTAGAAGCAGGTCTGTTCCACTTATCCATGAATTCACTGTCTGTTCAGAAGTGACTTGGAACTGAGCAATGCCAAAACCATGTATGGAGAACATTTTACTAGATATGGCCAGATCTAACATCTCTTAATGTCTCACTTAATGCTGTATATGGCTAATAATAATTCCTATTTTTGTATAATTGCACTGATCATTAAATAGACTTGGAATAGTTTCCGGTTTCAACAAGAAGATCAATAAATGTTATCTAGTATTTCAACTGAATTTCATTTTGTCCAGCAACCTATGAAAACAGGAGCTGGTTTCTCATTCTTTGAATATTGACATTACTGACAAAAATCTTTACTATAAGATTATAAGTACTAAGTAACAGAGGGAAAGAGAAACAACCAAATTAAGTTAGAGCTGTGTGGGATAAGAGGGGACTATGCTCGGCGACAAGCAGCCTGCAGGCAACTCCACCATTATCAAAGAAAGCGCCAGCTGAACTTTGCACAGTGGGACTTCATGAAATGATGATCCTTTCTGGGTGATGGCATTAACAAGGCTGGGCAGATACAAACCCACACTCGGATGTCTGTGATTCACTGTGTCAATAATATGTTACTCAGAACTGTAATGCTCACCACTCCATTCGCTTACTCCCTTGATGAGTAAGGAGGGGTAAGGAGGGGGCGGATTCATTCGGCCAGGCACATCTTATGTGTAAAGAGCATAATAAGGCCTGGAAGCCTGGCAAGCATCTTGTATAAAGAAAAGAATGTAATTTTGTGTTCCTGGGACAAGAACTATTTTATAAATCCAAGGCAGCCTTGTATCTCACTTCCTTCACGATTCTTTGTTAAAACTGAAATTGAAATATGAAAGAACAAAGAGTTCCCTGTCTTGCACTCCATTTAGAGGGAGTTATAGTTAATAATTTACATTTTGTTGAAATTGTATGTCTGAATGCGTAGTTAATGATAAAAAGAAAAAGGAATTGTTTTGACATTTTTGCATGAAATACACATAGTGGCACTACTAAAGAAAAAGAAAATACCTTATGTTGAGGATGATGTCTTTATTATTTTTTGAATGCCTTTTTAACTATATCATATTACCAGCAATTAAAAATGCATGTTATTATAATTATCAAAGATATACTTTTAACAGGTATGCATCTTCTTACAAATATACACTTGCTACCTATTTTCTTTAGTAAATTAAAAACTATAGAATGACACAGTTTTTATATTTTAATAAAACAAATGTACAGACTGAGGCATATTATTCTTTTTTTCCAGACAGGGTTCCTCTGTGTAGCTTTGGAGCCTATCCTGGCACTCGCTCTGGAGACCAGGCTGGCCTCGAACTCACAGAGATCCACCTGCCTCTGCCTTCCGAGTGCTGGGATTAAAGGTGCATGCAGCACATTATTCTATCGGAGAAGTTAACTTAAATCATTTTACTCACTGGACATTTTTTCATTCCAAAAAGCAATTCAATTTCCAAAGACAGATAATTGTTTCCTTGGACTACAGAATGATCTTAAAGTATCTTCTACTATTAATTTTTTGTAATTTCTTCTTGTACATAGTTCATATTTGACTGTTATAACTAAGTACCTAAAAATCAATCAGGGAAAACATACTGCACAAGGTGACTTTCTAAATTAAACAAATCTATGATTCTCAAACTGTGGCATGACTTGACAAAGAGAGACAGAGACAGAGACAGAGACATAGACAGACACACAGACAGACAGATAAGGCAAGTGCTTCTCCTACAAAGAGTTCAAGAGAAGCTTTTCTACCATCTACGGCCCAGTGTAACCCTTTAGCAAAGACAAATTTTTCTTTCCTTTTGTATTTTATTAGACATTGAAGTGTTACTTGCTTTTCCTATATCGAGTGAAAGCCACATTTTTATGAAGTTTTCAATAGTTGAGATATAATTAGTACCAACAGTGACAGTCAAGTAGAGTAAATGCCCAGCTTGTGCCCAGACACAATAACTTCCAACGTTGTGATTTGATTTCTGGCTTACAGTTGCTAAATCAGGTCCTTTCAACAATGGGACATGTAAAGCTCGGGCTCATGTCTTTTTATTTTTAGGAATCATCCACTTAACCAGGGACAGCAGTCAATTTGTTGATAAAGTTGGTCATTTCTTTACTTCATTTCTTACTGAGATCCACGCAAACTTCAATATATCCACCTCAGTTAAACACGTGTCTTGTTCATCACACAGGGATTGTTACAATAATCTTGTCAAGTACCTGGCTTTTATGTCCTTACCTTTTCTGTGATAACTATAAAAAAGACACAAACTGATCTGAAACCTATTGTTAAATGGCATCACCTTGTAGCCCCCACTTAACTGCTCTAGCAAAGGAGGACTGGCAGATCAGACAACTGGAGAAAAAATAAACTTTAAATCCCTAAAACCTATTTTCCACATGAAGAGACTTTTCTCCAGAGGGCTCTTTAAAGAGCATTTAGACACCTCTGATAAAGTACCTAGACACATCATGGGGATTAGAGAAGATGGAAAGGGGCAGGACCAGACTCTTAATGAAAGTGATACAGCTTAAGACAAGCCATGGTTAAAAGACCCGGTACAACACGGAACAGCAATCCTCTTTGCAGAAAATTAAGGGTGACACCATTCTTATAGCTACAGCATAAGGCATGAGGGAACATGCCAGAAAATAAGGAATATAGACCTTCCAAAGGCATGTATTGTCTTTAATTCCATGGTTCTAAGCAAGATTAAACTCTCACTGGTGCTGCCTCCACTTTCAGTCTGCTCCAGGATTTGTCTAGAGTGTCTCACCTCTGAGAGCAGAGATCCTGGTATTCTCATAGGAATTTAAGTGAAACAGAGAAATCTTTGCTGCTGTTTCATTGCTAAGGCTGGCCTGTGGGGCAAGTGAATTTTTTTCAAAGTATAGATGCTTTCTGACTTCTCCATTGTCTTCATTTATCATACCCTGTGTTTTTCTACTAATTTTCCTTCCTCCCCGTCCTTTCCTCCCTCCCTCCCTTCTTTCCTTCCTCTCTTCCCTTTTCTTTCTTCTCTCTCTTCTTCTTTATTTGTTTCTATTTTTCAATACTGAAATCTACATAGACCATGGCATATGTTGGGTAATTACTCTGCCACTAATCTGTATCCTCAACTCAGACTACTGCTAGCTTTCAATCATGGGATCCTAAAGTTTACATCTGATAAATGGAGTGACTTTATGATGCTCATAAAAATATAATACAATCAGCAAATATATACTGTTTTAAAAAGAGAGATTAGAATAGTAGAAGTATAGACTTAACCATCATCCTTTGTTTAAAATGTTACACAGGGCTTGAATAGGGTACTAACAGACTAGCTTTTCATTGAACACAAATCAAGTTTTGTTAACTTTCCATCCTATGAAAAGAGAAGATAATTACACAAGGGCCTTGGGTCCATTGAGATTGTATGAGAATGTCCCATAACAGATATCTTTTCTCAAAGTTCACAGCATTTTAGGTCCTCACTGTGGTTACTTCACATTTTTCTAAATCTTATTAACATCATTTAAGCATCGTCCCTAAGATGATACAAAAGCTGTCAGTGATACAGTGGTTGGTGTTGAAGTTTAGGGTGTCAAGAGTTCAAGGGTCAGGAAGGAAGATGGTTTTAGTTTACAAGTGAGTAGAGAGCGATTCAGTGAGGAGGGGAGAGTCTCATCATATGGAGGCCTAAGGACCTTGTTCTTCAAAGTATTAGAATCTTCTCCTAATTAAGTTAAGTTTTGGTCCCTTAACTAATTGCTAAAAGTAAAACCTTTATTTCCCTGAGTTTTGGAAATAACTTTGACACAGCTGTCTTTCTGTTCAGTTATATTTGTATGCATGTGTAAAAGAATATCACAGAAAACCACAGGTGTTTTATACATAAGGGTTATTATAATTAATGATGCTATTGTAATGGTCTGGCAGAAATGAAGGTATTCTAAATAAACACTTTATATCTCTCAATCAGACTATCAGACTATTCAAACAATGTACCCCAAAGAAATGAGAATTACTCCAAGAGTCTCAGGTTTGGAGAAGGAAGTAGCACCAAGTCAGAGGGGGAACTTGTCTCCTGGAAAGAGATTGCCAACAGTTCTAACAACTTGTCAGACCACTTTGTAAGATGAGACTGAAACATAGATAATAGTGGGTCAGTGGTAGATGGGACCACAGTATGACCAGGACCACTTAGATGAGCAAACTGGGCCCACTATTTAAATTTTGATATCACTTTAGGACCCTAAAATAGACTTGAGGGATTTGTTGGGTCTGTTTGTCTCTCTTCAAATTGTGACCACTTAGTCATTTTTTCTACTTTCTACTTTTAATTTGGATCTTTTAATTTGGCTTATTTAGGAGAGTGACCAGACCCACTTTAAAGCATAGATTGTGATCCTCATATTCAATAACACTGCCATAAATATAAAGACGTAAATGATAGAGCTCTTGTTCTTAGGGTGATAATAACCTGTTTAAACAAATAAAATAACAATATAAAAATAATCTATAAAACTGCAATATAAATTATTGCTATTAAAAGCATAACCTGTATGCTGCGTTTAGCCACAGGAAAACAGCATTTACTTTCTTACATTTATTTAAAATGGCAAGCATGTCAAGAAATGCCTCTTGCCTAGGTTTAGACTTGGTTAGAATTCAGTTCATTTGTATGTCTGTGACTTCTAACCCCACTCCTACAGCACACCCACCTTTGTTCCACCTTTGCAATATCTGACCCTGGCCCAGTAGGTCAGATATTGCAAGCATATAGCTCACAGTGACTACAACTAGACCACCCTACTGTGAGCATGGGATAGGTCCACAGCACCAAGACAGTTTCTTGGGGGAGTCCTGTTCTCAATATATGAGGTGTGTCCAGTCTATTCTAAAGGTAGATCTTCTCATGGTTGCAGTAAATTTGTATTTCTGACCCTTTTGGCTTTCCCTTTTATCGTCAAGTAAGTTCTTGGATGGACCTTGTACAACAAGTGAGTCCATCATCAAACAACACCAAGACAAAAAGCCACCATTTCCTTTATGATCCCTTTACTTAAACCTGGGATGACAATCTGTTGAATACTCCTTTAGGACTTGATGTCTTTACCACATAAGAAAGAAACTTCCAGGAACATGTAAAGAACATTTCTTTCAAATAATAACAAAATTATCCATTCTTATTTAAGCTAATAACAATGAAATACTGAGAAATTGTAGGTGAACTTTTCTTTCCTGCCTGCCAATTCCCAGATAACCAGCATGGAGACTTAATATAAATTATAAATACTTTCCTAATAGCTCAGACTTATCACTAACTAGCTCTTACAACTTAAAATAACCCATTTCTATTAATCTATGTATTGCCACATGGCTTGTGGCTTTAGCTGTCCTCCAGCATTTCTTGCTCCCCTGCTCAGACTCCACTCTTCATCTTTCCAGTGTCCTTAGTCTGGTTTCCCAGCCTAACCTTATCCTGTCCAGCTTTTGGCCAGTCAGCTTCTTTATTAAACCAATCACATTGTAGTTTACTATTACGATAAATCTTTCTGCCAAAAGCCGCCAAGCCCCACTGTCTTGTGTGCGTTTTATGCCCGCCCAAGTTAGGGCCCAAATTAATACATAGAAACTTGTATTAGGTTCAAATGCTGCTTGGTCAATGACTAGGATTCTCATCTGTTAGCTCAGACTTAATTATCATAAAACTATATATTTTATAAGACTTATCTTATAGAGGATGCCTTTTGCTGGCACCCTCTCTTGCAGGTGGCTCACATGGCGCCACTGGAGGAGGAAGGGGAAAGGGGGCATTTCCTGTTTCTCCTTGCTTAAATATGAGTCTCCTTGCTATGTCACTTCCTGTCTGGATCACCACTTCTCTACTACATTTCCTAGAATCCTCTTTGACTCCTTGTCCTGTCTAACTTGCTGTCTCATTGGCCAAACAAGTACTTTATTCAATAATCAATAAGATGAACATACACAGTACATTCCCCATCAGTTTACAGAGTGTACTGGAGGATTATTCCACAGCAAGAAATAGGAAAGAAAATGAGAAAACAGGTAAAGCAGGATACAGCTGACCAGAAAAAAAATTGAAGGATGTTTAGAATGTAAACCAGAAAGTGCTTGGCTGTTTGAAGAAGAGGAGGAGGAGGAGAAGGAGGAGGAGGAGAGGGAGAGTGAGGGAGAGAGGAGGGGGAGAGGAAGGGGGAGGGGGAGAGATTTAGACATTGCAAGAAACCTATATTGTTGGAACCTTGCATCATTTCTCTGAATTCAGTGTCATGAAGATGAAGGGAAACAATGAATGTGCAAGAAAAATAAAACAAACAGTACCTTGGGAAAGAAATGCTCACTCATTATTGTTCTAATTACATTCTGTTCCTGTGATAAAACACTTGCCAAAGCAACATACAGAAGGAAAGGATTCATTTGCTTTACAGGTTTAGGTCACAATCTATCACTGAGGAGTGTCAAGGAAGAAATCATGGTAAGAATCTAGAGACAGGAACCATTTTAGATTGTGGCTTGCTCAGGCTCCTGCTTAGGCAGCTTTCTTATATCACCTAGGACCACCTGCCCAGGACATGGTACTACCCACAGTTGGCTTAGCCCTTCTACATCAACTATGAAAAGACGGTATCTCTCAGACATGTCAGAAGACCATGCTGATAAGGACAGTTATTCAATTAACATAAAAAAATAAAATAAAAAAGTGATTCTAAGCTTGTCAACTTGACAGCTGATACTGTACAGGACAATGATTTCATACAACACTGATAATTGTTTTAACTATGGATTTCAAAAAACCTTTTGGGATATCAATTTTATTTGAGTTGCATTTAGATGTAGGAATTTTCAATAGTGAATCTTTATTTCAGTGAGAATAAAATAATAGCAAAAGTCTAATACATTCTCAGTTTGAATATAATAAGAGACTTAGATTTTTTAAGTAGGAAAATTTACTCATAGACCTTCCACTTAGAAGAGTAGTCATGTTTATAAATGCAAGACACAACTCTGTGCTTTGGGATTGGCTTGAATAAAGTTCATAATGTCAGCGTGGCTCATTCTGCTGCATCCTGGGAGTATATACCCACAAAAAAAGAAAAAATTGCTTTTCCTAAAGAAAACAGCATTTTCTATCAGCAGACTGCCACAGAGTCATTCTGGGGAGGTAGCTCAGCCTGTTTGTTTAGGAGGACAACTTTTAGAATTAGTTACTACTAGTGGACCCTTACAGCATACAGCATGTCAAGAAATTTGTGCATACTGAATGTGTGAACAAAGTAGAGTATATTATCATGCAATTTAAGAACAAAAGTATCACTAAAGGACATTTGTAACCTATAGCAGAATGCCATTTTTATAAGGGACACAGGTTTCTGGGGGAAAGTATAATCATTTATTGCACCTATATTTTCCATTTCCTGATTTTTCAAAACTAAATAAAGAAATCACACTGAAGGTTAAATCTATAACTTAATGAAGTGTTGGTTGACATCTCTGTTTATTTTATCTTACTAATTTCCAGGAATCGTTATGTAATTTTATTCCTTATATACTAAAGGAAAACTTTGGAAAGACAACAAGGAAGGTGACTCTGCCTCCATGCTACTCTTTCATGCTTTTCAAGTGTTACCATTGCTTCCAAGAAGATTTATATGAGCTAACCATCACAATATTAGATTAGAGGAAGGGACTGAAAGGATCACTAAGCAAAGGATCCAACCGCTCACTTCTGCAGTTTCTCTGGGATCATAAATCTGTTCTGTAGTTGCCTCCAGTGTGCCAGATTTTCAGTTTTACTCCCTCTGCAATAAGTGAGATAGTCTGTTACTTGTCTATGATAGGATTAGTGGGGGTGTTGAAAGTATCTTCCAGCCTGTCACTACTGTTCACATTCAAGATACTACTGTGCATAAATTAACTCTACTCTGGAACAATTTCTGTTCTGTAAGGGAATTTTCATTGAGTTGAGAACATATCTCTAAGCAATGATATTTAATGCAGTGCATTTTGGCAACTGACAGAATTAAGAAAGATGTTTGAAATTTTCAATATCATTGAAGACAATATATCTATGGTATCAAAATTTGGTAGTCAAGAATATTTTAAATTTTAGCCTCTCAAAACTAGTTCCAAGTACCACTTAATGTGAGCTTATTAAAATTGGACATTTCAAGAAACTTTTTTCTTGAAACAAAACAAAATTAATAAAATAAGTGAGGGAGGTTGAGTGGGTAGCACAGCAGTAGAGCATTTATGCAGTATATGTAAGTGCTTATGTTAAATCCCAATGCCACAAAATACGTTAAACTTATTGTTAATAGTGTCTGACATGGAGAAAATATGATTATTAATATTGTAACACCCATAAATTACATAATATTCAAATTGAATTTAAAGTATTTTTCTTCTCCTCACTTGCCATTTCGTCATTATTAACTCTTTCAGGACCCTTTATTCTCTTCTACTTCTACTTTTATTCCTTCTTCTGTTTTGTAATATATGACACACTACAGGGTCATCTGCAGTTATCCTGCTGTACTATTACAATCCAGCACATCTTATTCCATCCTAACTGTAATGTAGAACATTGCATCAACCTTTGATCCTCCCCTTTCCCCATCCTAGCTCTGATAATGAGGATGTTACAAATTCCTATGATAGCAAGGGCAATAGTACTTTCAATGCATGACTTTTGAGCTCTAGGCATTTTGATACATACCAGCATTTCTCCCAAACTCCTGGACTCAAATGATCTTTTTCCCTTAGTCTCTAACAGCTAGAACAGCAAACATACACCACCACATAGCTAACCCTAATGTTATGAGAATTTTTAAAACTCTCTTCCATAATGAATTTATTACTTTACAAACTCAATAATAGTACTTGAGAATTTCTCTTTCTCAACACCTTCTTCAGTCCTTACCTTTCTTCTCTTTGACAACATTACTTCTCATGGAGAATTTATTGTACCATGATGGCTCTTATTTGCATTTTACTGATGATTAGCGATATTGAACACTTTGTCTTATACCATTTGGTCATTTGAATGTCTTCTTTGAGAAATATCTGTCTTAATATTTTACATATTTTTAAACTCAGATATTTAGGAATATTGTTAATTATCGAGTTTTCACAATGTATATACATTATTATGCAGCTTGTATGTCTTATATGTATCATAGAGATATTATGAATATCAACTTTCTTTCATATTTATAGTTCATAAGTAATTTCCCATTTATAGATTATCTCTGAACTCTGTTGATTGTATGCTTTGATAATCAAAAGTATTTTAGATTGATGTAATTCTCTTTGTTATATTTGCATTTGTTTCTTGTAATGTGGGCATGTATCCAACTATCATTGCCTATTCCAGTGTAACACAGCACTGATACTATGTTTCATTGTAATCATTTCTGAGTTTCATGACTCGTAATTGTATCTTTATCACATGTCCATTTGAGTGGACATTTTTAAAGATGAGACTCCAGCTCAACTCCACCATGGACCCAATTTCCTCAGCCCATTCTATGAAGAGATGTTTCTAAGCTCCTGAGGTTCACAGCAAGTCAGACTGATGACCACTTTTCTCCTCCAGTAGTGTGCATAGCACCTTCCAGTGCTCTGAATGCTAGCCAGCAGTGATGAAGATTCCAGAAAGCACCAACTTGATTTTCCATGTTCTGTGACTCAATTTCTTAGTAACTGTTCTATTGCTGTGAAGAGTTACCATGAGCAAGGCAATTGTTGTGAAACAATACATTTAATTGTGTGCTTGTTTACAATTTTAGAGGATTATTTCATGATCATTATGGTAGGAAGCAGGTAGGTGTGGTGCTAGAACAATAGCTGAGAGCTTTACAACATCCTGATCTGAAGATAATAAGTAGGGAAAGAAACACTGGGCCTGGCATGGAATTTTGAAAACTCAAAGCCATTCCCAGTGACACACCTCCTCAATAAGGCTACCCCTTCTACTCCTTCCTAAACAGCTACACAAATTGAAAACAAACATTCAAACATACGGGTCTATGGGTGTATGGAGTATCTTCAGCAGTTATGTCTTATCTCACATTCTAGAGAGTAACTATGATTATAAGCAATAGCCAATAATGTTTTAGGGTCTGTAAGATTAACTGAACAGCAACTCCAAAAGTTATGTAAAACATAAGTTCCTACTTCATTGTTTTTTTTTCCTTAAAATTCATGGCAAACAGCAATATGGGATTTCTTGTAGGTCCATGTAAGTTTTGGGATTGTCTTTCTGGTTTCCAAAGGCTTATTGACAGATGCAGTATTTAATCTGTCAATTTCTTTGCCTAATGTATGTATTTTAATGAAACTGATTCTTCAGATCCATGATCATGGAATATTTTTTCATTGTGTCCTCTTCAATTATTTCATAAATCTTTAGTCATTTTGTTAAACTTGTTCGTAGCATTATTTTTATTTTTATATTTTATAAACAAAACTGCTTTCCTCATTTGGAGTTGCAACAGGAGTACAGTAACATTACTGGGTTTTGTATGCTTACTTGATACCCTACTATACTATTGGATAGTTGTAAATTGCTTTTATTTATCATAAATTAAATTCTACTTTTAGTTTACTTGTTCAACATTTTTATCTTGGAGTGATGTTGAACACTGTTTTTCTACTGGTACTTAGATGACCATACAGGGCTTTGCTTCTTAATCTGCTTACGTGGGGTAATATATTTATCAATTTAGGTATATTGAACTATCTTTGCATTGCTGGAATGATTCTTTGGAATGTGCTGTTGCAGTTGTTTTGCTATTATTTTAATGTAGATTTTTGCAATAACTTCATTGAGGATACTACCTTGTAATGTTCTTTTTAAGTCTTTGTCTAGTTTGGGTGTAAGTGTAATTAATGCATCATGGAAAGCATATGTTGATTTTCCTGTTAGTTTCTATTTTACTTAAAGAGTATGATATTAGTTTTTCCTTTAATGTTTAGCAGAACTTATCAGTGAAACAATACAGTCCTGGGATTTTTTATTTTAGAGATGAGAAACATTCAATACTGATTCAATCTCATCACTCATTATTGGCTAGCTCATCATTATGAATCTGTTCAGGTGTTTTCCTCTTCTTAGCTCAGTCACCGTAAGTTGTGTGTGTCTAGGAAGTTGCATTTTTCTGCTATCAGATTTATTGCTATTAATACCAATGTCAATAATCTTCAATGATTCTTCTCATTTCTGGATGGCCTGCTGTGATGTATCCCTTTTGGTATTAGTTTTTTCTCAGTTAATCTAGTTAATATTTTGACTATTTTAAAAAATATTTTTATTTTATATGTATTAGTGCTTTTCCTGGATGTATGTCTATAAACCACATGTATACTTTGTGACTGTGGAGACCCAAAGAGGGCACTGGATTTCCTGGAGCTGGACTTAACCAATGATTGTGAGCCATCTGTGTGAGTTCTGGGAAGTGATTCCCCGTCCAAGGAAGTATAGCCATTGCTTTAACTGCTCAACTATCTGCCCAGACCATGTTTGTCTATTTTCTATTTTTAAACAAATGTTCCTTGCATTCCTGATCTTTCAGATTTAATCTCTATCATCTATTTCATTGATATATGATCTGATCCTTGTTTTTTACTTCTGTAAATTCATTTGGAAATTTGTTTGTTGTTAATTTTCTAGCTTCTTGAAATGCAGTTCTGTTTGCTATTTGAAATTGAACCACTTTTTGAAGTAGATGGTGATTCTGTCTTGTTTTTTAAGCTTCCCAGCCCTAGTTTCCCCTCCCTCCTCTCCTCCCAGCCTTTACCTCACAACCCCACTCTGATCTCACCCCCAATCCACTTCTTCTCCATTTTTGTTCTGGAAAGGGCAGATCTTCCATGGATATCAACAAAACATGGCATTATCAAGTTGCAGTAAGACTAAGTACATCTTCATAAATTAAGACTGGGCAAGGTGACCCATATGAAGAAAAGGGTCTCAAAAGCCAGCAAAAGAGTCAGAGACATCTCCTGTTCCCATTGTTAGGAGCTCCACAAGAACAAGCTACATAACTGTAGCATAGATGCAGAGCAACCAGGTCAGTCCCATGCTGGCTGTCCAGTTGTCAATTCAGTCTCTATGAGCCCTTAAGAGCCCAGGCTAGTTCTGTGGGTTTTCTTGTGGTATCCTTGACCCCTCTGTCTCCTACAATTCTTTTTCCCCCATCTCTTCTGAAGGATTCCTTGAGCTCACTCAGCCAAGTGTTTGGCTGTGGGTCTACATCTGTTTCCATCATTTGCTGGATGAAGCCTCTCTGATGACAGCTGAGGGGAGGGGAAAGGGGGAGGGAAGAGTAGATGAAAAGGCCAGATAACCAAAATGGTTGGATCATATAGGGAGGGCAGCTGTGGGATAGGCAGCCCAGTCCCTGGGCTGGAGAATTCAGGATGGGGGTGTGCCGAGCCAGCCTGGAGTACCATGTAGCAGGTAGGGACTGAGGGATTGCAGGGAGAACCTGACAGCCATGTCCTCCTTGCTATGTTAAACAGGCATTTCAGCATTTGTCCAGGTTTGAAACCTAAAAGTCACATATGAGATGGCTATAGTTATATGTACTGATATTTGAGGCTGCCCTTATGTTCCTTTGATTGACAAGTCTGTTTTTATGCCAGTATCATACTGTTCTTATTAGAAGAGCTCCATAATATATCTTGAAAACTGGAACGATAATTCCTACAACCTTTGTCCTTTTGTTCAGTACAGCCTTGGCCTTCTGGAGTCTTTTGTGGCTCCAGAGGAATTTTAGGATTTTTTTCATCACAGCCCCAGCAGTGAAGTGTGGCAGTAGGTAAGCTTGGTGGCAGGATTTGAAAGCTGGGAGCTTAGGGCTTATATCTTGAACCACAAACATACAAAAAACCAAACCAAACCAAAACAAAGAACAGAGAGAGGGAATTGGGAATGGTGTGAGCTTTTGAAACCTCAAAGCCACTCTAATGACACATTTCCTCCAGCAAAGCCACTCTTCCTCAGCCTCCCAAATAGTGCCAGCTGGGGACCAAGTACTCAAATGCAGTGACTATGGGGCCATGTCATTCAAACCACCACTCTACTCCCAAAACCTTCTTCCTCTTCTTTCTTTTTCCTCTTTTCTTCTCCAACTACATACTTTAAGATCCTAATGGCTTCTTCTGTTTAGTCTTCTACGGTATTGTGTGCTTTCTGGTGCATTTTTAATTTCTTTAGTATATATTTCAGTTAAAGAATTTGTTTGACCTTCATCCAGTAGCTGATGGAAGCAGGCACAGAGATCCATGGCCACACACCAGGCTGAGCACTGGGAGTCCAGTCCAAGAGAGGGAGGAGGATGTTTAGAGTTTTCCCAGATGGTTTTCAGTCTTGCTTTGGTTCAGTATTTCCTCACTCTACTCCCTTTCTGCATTTTGAAGTGGTAATATATATCCTATGCCATTATATGTTGGAAGTATGTGATCTGCTTTTTTATTTTAAATTTACAGAGGATTACAGTTAGGAGATTGTATAAATTTCAGAAGAGACTGTGAACTTTAGACTTTTAAGTAAGTTTGAGACTTTTATAGACTATGGGGACTTTAGAAGTTGCACTGAATTCATTTTTGCATTATGATATCATTACAAGTCTTTGGGGCCCAGGGAGTAGAAGGTGGTAGTCTGAAAGAAAAATGACCCCCAAAGGGAGGGGCACTAATGGGAGGTGTGGCCTTGTTGGAGTAGGTGTGGCCTTCTTGGAGGAAGTATGTCACTGTGGAGGTGGGCTTTGATGTCTCATATATGTTCATATATACCCAGTGAGACAGACCACTTCCTATTACCTGCAAGCTAAGATATAGGACACTCAGCTACTTCTCCAGCACCATATCTGCCTGCATGCCTCTATGAAGATAATGGACTAAACCTATGAAAATGTAAGCCACCCCAACAAAATGTTTTTTTTTTCCTTTATAAAAGTTGCTGTAGTCATGATGTCTTTTCATAGTAACAGAAACCCTAAATCATGTACTGGCCAACTCCATCAAATTGTGTCATACTCTAATCTATGGCCAATCAAGACTACAATAGCACTGTGGCAGGACTACTACCTATAGCTGTAGTGTATTCATGGTTCTTAGATGATATAATGCTGGCTAAAATAGATGTCTGATAGACCAGGGCTGTGTGCCACCTCTTACCATCTAGTCTATTCCAGGGACTCTGTAAATAGGCTTGCGAATGAAGACCATTATAAACCTCCCCCATTTGGATTTTATTTCTGTTGCATTAAGTTAGAGGTGAAAGTCCTGTATACACTATCCTATTCTATTGTCAGTGAATGGAGGCTTGCTTCATGCTTGCATGCATGAAACTATGGTAGGTTTTGTGAAAGCTGTCTTTGACCACTTTTGCTCTTGCTGAGCTGAAACATAACCTCAATATCATTGTGTTAATGACCTACATACCAGAGCCCAACTGCAATGGGCTATTTCAAGATGTCTTAAGAATTCTTGACTGACTGCATACTTTAAATAATTCTCTATTATTAGGTCACAGACACATTTTCCGTAACACATAAATATTGCATATATCTATAATATACCCTATGAAATTTAATAAACATATACATTGTGCAATGTTCAAGTCAGAATTTTTAGTGAAATAGTCAAATTCTTTTCTTATTATTTTCTCAAAATATATAGCTCATAGTCATTATTTAAGTCATACTGCCATGGAATAGACTTCTAGAACTTCTCCTATGTAATAGCAACAGTGTATTTTTTAAAACCTAGAACAGAACTAGAAATAGAAAAGTCATCCTCTCGGTGGACCAGAAATGAGTCACCGGAAGGTGACAGCCAGCGGAATCGGATTAAAGGAGGAAATCACAGCTCAAGAGCTATGTACAAGAACACTTGTGATGAAAAGCTTAAGGTGGTGTGGGGGACAGAGGAAGGGGTAGTTTCAAATTTAGATGTGATTCATGTGCTAAAGAGGAAGGACTGAGGTACCAACCAGCACAGTATTGACAGGTGGGGTTGCTTAGAAACCTTCTCTTCCTTGTTCACGTTTTGACAATTCTTCGTGGTCAGGCATGAGCAGTAGCATTGAACTTGGGGGTCAGAGATGCTGGAAGCACCCAGAAAGATATGAAAAATTATGTGACTATTAGTCCTTCCTACAGTTTATAACGCCTATATCCAGTGAAATGAAGGCAGAAGGGAATAACTCAAGGCACAAAATCTCAGTAAAACAGAATTGGGCATCAGTAAATGCTGTGTACACCTGAGGGAGTTGCAATAAGAAAGTACAACAAAGCCTGATTTAGTGGTATACACCTTTAATCCCAGCACTCAGGAGGCAGAGAAAGAGGCAGGTGGATCTCTGTGAGTTCAAGGCCAGCCTGGTTGACATAGTAAGATCCAGGACAGGCAGAGCTATACAGTGAGAGTCTGTCTAAAAGAGAGACAGAGAGAGACAGACAAGGAGAGAGAGAGAGAGAAGGAGGGAAGGAGGAGGAAGAGAGAAAGACAAAAGATAGAAAGGAAGAAATGAAAGAATGATAGACAGACAGACAGAAAGACAGACAGACAGACAGAAAGGAAGGAAGAAAGGAAGGAAGAAACAGAAAGGAGAAAACAACTTTTGAAAGTGGAAAATACAAAAAGTAGCATCAGAGCAAAACAATTGAACAAACAAAATCAAAACACTCACGGTCTTTGAAAGCACTGAAACATGTTCATGTAAGTAAAATTCAGCAGATGGAGTGAAACCAGAGGGGCTCACATGATTATTATGTGACAGGAGAAGATCACATCTGATGGGGGATTCCTTCTGTATATTTAATTGTCCTATTTGGTTTTTTTTCTTTTTTTCTTTTTTTTCTTTTTGGTTTTTTTTCGAGACAGGGTTTCTCTCTGACTTTGGAGGCTGTTCTGGAACTCGCTCTAGGCTGGCTTCAAACTCAAAGAGATGCGCCTGCCTTTGCCTCCCGAGTGCTGGGATTAAAGGCGTGTGCCAACAACGTCAGGCTGATTGTCTTATTTGTTAACGAATAAAACACTGATAGGCCAGTAGGCAAGCAGGAGGTATAGGCGGGGCTATGAAATGAGAATTCTGGGAGAAGCGGCCAGAGAGAGATGCCTTGTAGTTGCTGGGAGAGTAACAAGCCAGAACATAGTTTAATAAAAATGGGTTAAAAATTAAAAGAGGGCAGGCCAGTAAGAAGCCCGAGTCATCGGCCAATCAGTTTATAATTAATACAAGCGTCAGTGTGTTTATTCAGAGCTGAAGGGCAGCAGGACCAGGTACAACAGAAACTTTTGATTACACACATCTTTAAACATCCTTTAAATTTAATCACAAATGAATGGAAATGGCAGACAGAAATGAGGATGATATAGACGTTCTAACATCTTTCAAAAGAGAAAAGGAAGAAACAATAATTTCTTTCAGACTGAAGACAAACATGCATTAATCAGGTTAACTGGATATTTCTCACATTGTAACAACAGTTGAAGCAAATGTTCACAGCAAGGTAGGCTATGCTCACCTAATATAGTATGCCACATGTGACAAGAAGCATTGTGGGTTTCAGGATGAAAGAACAGAGACTCTAGAAGCCAAGAATTATCTTGAAAAGAGATTTTCAGCTGAAAACTGAGTGAAATGGGACAGAACCTTTGCAACTTTATTAAAATGGCCACAAGTTTAGAGATTTCTAAACCCAAGGGAATTACACATAGGAAGTCTGTGTAAAATATTTTTAATAATTAAGCACTAAAAAAGCCTTTGTCTCAAATACTTATTAAAACTTCCTATAGAATAGTGTAAAATGCATTCCAAACATGGACATGGAAAATCAAAATAAATGAATGAAACACTATCAGTTGTTGGATTAGATCAGAAAACTTAGTTTAGTTAAGCTGGAAGCTTAACAAAAATACCAGAAGTGTTTCACTATATTTCAACCAAAAGAAAAAATGGCACATATGAAAATTTAGACATGAATTTTGTTTGATTTAAACTGTAGATTAGAAGAAAAATATGTGACATTTGTGACTACCACACTGGAAAGATGCTGAAAGTTTTATGATATAGGAGAGTCAGAGGACTTATATACTAATGAAAGTTAGCAAAAAACTTTCTGGTTAGCAAGCTATAGTAAGAGTTCAGAATTCAGTCTTTAAACCTAGTATATTGATATATTCATAAAATTGTCTAGATGTCAGCAACAAAATCGTGTGTATGCACTTAAGTATAGATATATAGATATGTACATGCATAGTTGTTACTTATTATTGACTTATACTCTAAGTCACCTGTAATATTTGGCAAATAGTGATCTCATCATAAAATATAGTAATTTCTTGTGTGTTGTTGTAATATCGTCATCAGTCCAAATGCCCAATCTATCATCTATGTTTGTTTGCTAATGATTTTGTAAAGCAAGCCACTTTTATTGGTGTTGAAAATTGTTCCTTTGTATAACTCTTTTTCTGTTTAATTGTTAGGACTCATTTTTTTTAATAGCTTGTGTAGTGGTTTAGTATTTTCAGTGTAGTCTTGCATTTTGACACATGTAACTGGTGAAAGGTCAGGGCAAAGGAAAAAAACAGACAAAATGAGCCTCTTAAAAGAGTGCAGGCTAACTTGAAAGGAAAAAAAAAACCTTCAGGATCAGGGGAGGATGTGGGGATCAGGGGAGGATACAGGAGGATCTTGGCTTTGTAGGAATCAGGGTCTACTGTCCACATACAATCTGTAGTAGTCACAGGGAAGAGTGGAGAAGGATATGGAAGAGTTTCTGTTTGGGACCCAGGTTGACCTTTGCTAGGACTGATGACGAATGATGAGTAATGAGATAGGCATCAGATGGCAGATAATGTCTCCTATGTCCAGCCATTATCAGGGGTCTGACCCAGGCAGGGGCAAGGAATGCAGGAAAGCAAGTGACTTTAGTCCTGGAATGCTGATTACTCTAGTTGGGAGACAAAGCAGGAACCTTTCATAATGGCATGGCCATGGCTGGCAGCTAGCCTATCTGGCAGGTAAGAACAAAGTCTAAAGAGAAAACTGTATTCTCCTCATTTCTTATCTGACTTTAAGTAATGGACCCTAATAAATTTTACCAGGAATCTTCTGTTTGGAGAAAAAGCATCAAAAGTCTGTGAGCAGCCAGAAGGGGAAACTTGTATCCTGAAAAAAAAATATAAAACTTGTCAGATGATCTTGTAGGCAAAGCCTTGGAGTTGAGACTTTGGTGAGCAGGGTACCACACCTATCACTTGCTTTCTATTTGGACCTCACCTTCACATCAAACTTGAGGTCACTATATCTCTTTGTCTTTTTCCCAATGTGACCACATGGAATAAATCTCCTTTATTCTGCTTTTCAATATTAATTTGGCTACTCTAATTGGCTTATTGAAGATGATTGGCCAGTTGTAGCTTTATGAGGCATGGGATATGAAACCATAGATATGGTAACATGTGAGCCAGCCAGCACTGAGGATTGTGTAATATTTTGGTCACTTAGAAGATATGGCCATAAATATCTTTGGTTTCCAGATTCACATCAATGCTAAGCATTTTGTTTCTTGAAAAAAATATTATTTCATGAATCGACGTGTGAATCACATCCCATCATTTCCAGTTTCATCACAAAATATTGATATTAATCTAGTAACTCCAATAAGACCCCCCATATACATAAGCAAGTCTCTTTTCTTTTCCATCAACTGTATTTCCAATCTGTTACACTGGAGCACCATAACTCACCACGGGCTACCGAAGCTGATTGCTCCGTAAGGGACAGCACGGCCTTTTTTGCCTAGGAACTATAAAGAACACTTTAGCATAATGTGTGTTACTGGAATTAGGGGTTATAGCCTGCCCTGCAAAATTAGCTTGTCACTACATTAACAAAATATATGTACATTTTAAATGGGCCAAGGCAAAGTATCTCTACACAGGTCAAGCAGAAAATTAATGTTAATTGTACATTTTGTATTTGCCTAGAAATAAGAATTCAGAAATTTTCCAAACACTTAAAATGTATTTTAAAAACTATCTTTAGGTTATCTCCCCTAAATTTTATAACCAATTGCCACAGCATTAGTTTCCAAAATTAACATTTGAAAGGATCAGATGCAAATCACTAAGAAGTAAGGTCAAAATTACTATTTAAGTTATAGTTTTAGGGAACTCTGCCTGAGGTAGAGCTCAATAAAGCCATGCCCTCCATATTAAAATTGTATCTAACCCTTAGTATTTTAATTAGCTTCATAAACAAAACAAAAAGCAGGCACAGTCCCCAAATCATAAACAAATTCATACACATTTCAAAAAGTCATGTCAATCATAATTTTTAGTGTGTAATGTATTTTAAAAGGAATAAATGCAAACACAGGTTGCCCAGAAATTTCTTACTCTGTTTTAAATTCTCCAGAGGCAATGACTGGGATTTGACCCAGTGCTATCTTAGACAGCAGTATAAAAGATCAGCACAGTATGCTTCAGCCTGGCAGGTAGCAATGAAATAAAGTAATAATATGCTTTATGTTACATAAATTACAGAAGAAATCCCAACACTCTAGCTTCTTTATCTTAAGTGTTTCAATAAAGCCACAAAGGCTCAAAGGAGCTCCAAACCTTTGTCACATGGCACATATCCCAAATAGTTCAAGAGATCACCACATTTGTTCAAAACGGCTTCCAAATTGACAAGGTCTGTCCTACAAACATCATCATTGTTGGATCACAGACTCCCCACTTTTTTCTTAAATATTTATTTGTATTTTATGCATGTGTTTCACATGCATTTATGCCTGTGTACAGTCTGTGCATTGGCCACCGAGGCCAGAAAATGGTGTCAAATCCCCTGGAACTGGAGTTACAGATGATTGTGAGCTGCTATATGGGTGCTGGGTATCGAACCTGTGTTGTCTGCAAGAGTACTCAGTGCTCTCAACTACTGAGCCACTTTTCTAGCCCCAGGCCTGTCCATTTAAGACATTGATCTCTCTAGAATATTAGATCTCATAGCTTGAGGAAATCAAGCCACAATCTCCACCAGAACTAACACTCCCTTGGGTGAGGATTAAAATGCACAGATCTCTGCAAGGAAAAAGCAAACTTCAGACAGAAGGCCTACTCATGCTTCTCTTGGAAGATATGTAAGATCATCATCTCCCCATCTCTATGGTTCCTAACTTTGACTTATGGTCAGGTCCCCAGTACCTCTGAGAGCTCACCCTCCTTTACTAGCTTCAGCCACTGTGTTGTCTACTTTACCAACAATAGCCCAAAGGGTTCAGCTGAAGAATCCTAAAGCACAAAGCCAGGCATCAAAGGACAGCTGCTTCAAATGGTTCAAAAGAACCCCAAGTTACCCAAAAGTAAATACGAAACCAAAGGCCATGGTACATATATTGGAGATAAACTCTCCGAGGGTCAGACATTTTCAAGAATCCAAAGCAAAGTGCATCTAATTCGTTTTTCTGCTTCACCAAGTAGAGGTAAAAAGCATTTGATTCCAGCTGCAATGGAAAAATAGGAAAAGGTCTCTGGATTAAAAATGACTTCAGAACTTGCTGTAAACTTTGCTCTTTCCTTTCCATACATATTATCTTCCTGTGGGGAGCAGAACCCCTAAAATGTACCTTTTGTTCTTTTTGTCCCTTTGTGGTTGCCATAAATATAAATTGACTACCTTGATTTTTCAGTGCTGCTCTTCTTGAGACTCAAATTCTAGAAAAGCTGTCTGATTTGTTTGATTAGGAAGTATAGCTCTCCTCAGGTCAGGCAACGGCTGGGTATTTGGACTGATAGTGCCATCAAGATAGGCACAACAAGGATAGGACAATTAAGTTGCTATTGCTAAAATAAGGCTCCAAAGATCTGAAGAATCTGTGTGCTAACATTTCTAGACCAACCCTTCAAATTTATGTCAATGAAAGAGCATGTGTTTAAATTCATACCAAAATCACTTTATTCTGAAATACTTAAATATTTTAAGTTTCACGTATTTGTCATTTATGGTATGGCTTGAAAACAGAAACATAAAAGGATTGATTTTCTGTAACTGCATAGCAAATTATTGCACAGAGAGAGAGAGAGAGAGAGAGAGAGAGAGAGAGAGAGAGAGAGAGAGAGAGGGAGGGAACAATAATACCCTTATATATTCTTTCATGGTTTCCAGAGCCTGGAGTCATGCAGTGGCTTGACTTGATCCACTTCTCAGCGGTCCTAAGTATATAGTTAAGTTTTTAACTGGAGAACATCTTATTGGTCCTCTTCCAAGTGCATGCAGTCTGTTACCAGGATTCAGAGTGTGGGTGTTTTTATTACTCAAAGAATTAGAAATCTGGCTTTTCATTTACTATCTACTAGGGTTTGCTTTCTGCTCTAGAGGACATTGTAGTTTTTTCCACAAAGCCCTGTCTCCACACAGCAGCCCACTTCCTCAGGACCTGAAGAAGAATCTCTCCTACCAAGGTAGATGAAGGTATTTGCTGAGAAGCTCACAGATTTCATCATGCCTATGCATAATGAAGTTTAATTTGGTGAGCTCAAGGTATACTTACTACATTTAAAAGATACCTATACCAATAATTTAAAATAATGAGATTATGGCACTGTAGCTCTCTCCTTTTGCCTTACTAGTTAGAATCAACTCACATTTTTTTCCATACTCAAGGGAGATATTAATACCAGGAATAACACCCAGGCCAGAGATAAGTAAGGACATCTTTTATTTCTGCCTACCACTTGCAAGAGTATTTATTATTGAAAGATAAAATTTTAAAAATGTTTAACTTAAGGCCAAAGAACAACACAGACTATTAAAACACTATATTTATTACAGAATAAACCAAATAAACCCATGATCTTTCCAAATTGTGTGGTTAAGAGTAGCTTTATTTTTCTATTGCAAGCTTTTTACAGAGTCCATATTTTCTATATTTTTAAGGAAGGTTTTTATAGTCCAAAAAATTATCTTGTTAATAATCATAGATCGAGTGGATTGAGTTTTAATACAGATCTGCAATTTAGGGACTGCATTAATGATCAGGATGACCTATGCACATTAAATTGAGGTTTCCTCATGTTACAAGGACTGTTTATGCCTCTTGGTAGCCTGCCTGCTCTATAAAAAGCTTTACTGTGTAAGTAACAAATGTTTCCATATCCACTCCACATGAGTGGAGCTTCATTCATTTCGTGTGAATCTTCAGGGTACCTACAGCATTTTATTGT
Source organism: Cricetulus griseus (assembly GCF_003668045.3). Taxonomy (NCBI): domain Eukaryota; kingdom Metazoa; phylum Chordata; class Mammalia; order Rodentia; family Cricetidae; genus Cricetulus; species Cricetulus griseus. The sequence continues at coordinate 187,632,660 of NC_048597.1, read as the reverse complement.
TGATGATAGGATCTTTGTTAATGTAAAACATGGGTTCTATAAGCCATATAAGAGAAATTAAAACAGAACTTGTTAAATTGTGTATTTATATTTTAAATAGTGAATTGATGCTTTGAATTGCTTTCATTTTTCTAAAAAAGGACATTAAGCTCTTTTATTTATATACCATTATAGATTAAGACTTTATCTTGTTAAATTGCTTTAACTGAATGCCAGACATGTCTGAAGATATCATATCCACTTTATAAGGCATAAGCATAAAAACTATCCACCTATTCTTCATATCAAACTCAGGCCATGACACACAGTACACAGTACTCTAACAGTGACCTAAACCCTGTTTGCTTATTTACTAAGATATAGGGTATTTTATCCCAGAATGTTATACTCCATGGGTGTTTTTCTATGACTCTGACATACATTTTGAAGTAATCTGATTCCACAATGTTCTACAATATCTGAGTAACATCTACTACTAGTAGGTTAACTTAGAAATCCACTATTTTTATTTTTGGTTTTTTGAGACAGAGTTTCTTTGTGTAGCTTTGGAGCCTCTCCTGACACTGGCTCTGTAGACCAGGCTTGCCTCAAACTCACAGAGATCCTCCTACCTTTGCCTCCAGAGTGCTGGGATTAAAGGCATGTGCCACCAATTCCCAGAGACATTGTTATGCCACTAATACATTTAACAGCCATGTTTTCAAGAGCTCTATGAGCCAAAATTCCAGGAAATCTAGCTTGAAAGGTTTAAGGAATAGAATGGTTGAGACTGTTTTCACTATAACCAGAGTCCAGTACATCATCACTGATTGTTTAAATGACAAACTGAGACCACAGGAGCAGGAAGAGAGGGCTTTCTTGGAGTAGAGACGGATGAAAATTATGTCAGACCCATTTTTTTCTGGGATTAATATCCCTAGAAGCCTTGTGATTTACTGCATCATTGGAAGGACATGGGCAATGTGCCTGAAGTCCACGGCAGGCAAGGATACTGGAACCTGTCAATCAAGTCTCTTCTTTTGCTTAGAACCCAATTCACTTTTTCCCAAACATACGTGAGTACACATCTATGCATACATGTGAGTATGTGCATCTCTCTCTCTCTCTCTCTCTCTCTCTCTCTCTCTCTCTCTCTCTCTCTCTCTCTCTCTCTCCCCTTTGTGTGTGTGTGTGTGTGTGTGTGTGTGTGTGTGTGTGTGTGTGTGTGGTGTATGCACACAAATGCCATGGTGGGTATGAATATGGAGGTCAGAGGTCAACTCTTGGAATTGGTTCTTGCCTTCCACCTTGCTGTTGAGGTATGCTCTCTTGCTGATTCTGTCAGTGTACTGTGTACTCCAGAAAAGCTGCTTATCAAGTTTCTCCCTGATCTTTCTGCATTTGTCTCTCATCTTTTTCTAATAGTGCTAGGATTGCAGAAGCCCTCCACTATGTCTGGCATATTTTGTGGGTACTGGAAATCAAATTTTTGGTGCTCAGGCTTGCATGACAAGCATGTTTATCCACTGAACAATTTTCCCAGGCCCCTGACATGAGTGTTAAGCAAAATCCTGACCATGGAAATTTATTTTCAAGCTGGAGTAGAGGGGCACAAAATTTGGATGGCATTTCCTAAATATACATGGTGCAGGAAACATTATCTGTCATTATGTTCTTAAGAGGAAACAGCCAGTAGGTCTGGTAATCTCCATTCTTCTACAGAGCACAGGACCAGAGGGGAATAGCAAGATCTAGGTCCAGTAGACCAATTCTAATAAAAACAGCGCATCCCCATTTAAGGTGCATGGGTCTTGGGAGTATCTATCAACTTCCCAAAGTTCCAAGTAAAATTTGAGTATCTACATGTTTTCAATAAGAGTATCCTATCTTTCTTTCCTGAGCTAGAGAAAAAGGCTGTTAGTTTCAGGCTAGAATGTATGGCCACCGTATACATGCAGAGGCAAGGAGAGTCTGACAGGGCCCAAGGCTGCCACTGAAACACAAAACATAGGTGTTGGGGGATGTCCTTCTGTATATATGTTTCTCTAATTGGTTGATGACTAAAACACTGATTGGTCAGCAGGCAGGCTGAAAGTATAATCTGGGCTACCAGACAAGGAGAATTCATGGGAAAGGACTCAGAGAGGAGACACCAGGGAGACACCACGTAGCTGCTGGGAAGATAGGATGCTGGGCATTCTCCGGTAAGATAAGGCCATGCAGAAATAAATAGACTAGTAATTGTGGGTTAATAATTAAGAGAGAGCTAGCCAGTAAGAACCCTAAGCCACAAGGCAAGCAGTTTATAACTAATATTAGCCTCTGTGTGTTTATTTGGGGCTAAACGGCTGTGGGACCAGATGGGACAGAACCTCTGCCTACACATAGGTAGACAACTGAGCACTTAGCATCCATGCTCTTCCTCCCAACTGCACTTCATGTCTTTCTTCAACAAGATCCTTGTGTCAGGAGAGGGGTAGGGTGTGTTAGGGACAGGGTAGGGATGGCTCATACCTGTAATCCTACCACTCAGGATGCTGAGTTAGGAATACTGCTGTGGGTTTAAGAATGTCTCTGGATCTGGTCCGTTGCCGTAAGAGTTACGGGTGGATTAAGGGGGTTATATATGGTTGGGTTATTCACCCACCAACATTATGCATCAAGATAGAAGACCTGGCCAAAAAGGGTGACTCTTCTTCCTTGCCATAATGTGTCAATGTCAGGAACAATGGAGGCCAGTGTAGAAAACAATGCATCTTTTCCTCGGAACTGGATTGTGACAAGGTGCTGCAATGCTCACAAGCTACTGTCATATTCCCTACCACTTTCTTCCAGTTGTTGAAGGCAGAAAATCTTCTCTGAAGATAGTTGATATACGTAGATTTTTAAAGTCAGGATCCCAATGCATCATAGGCAGTCTGGGTCTAGGCCAGACATACTAGCTGATAGACGCATTCTCTCCAGCCGCCAGTCAAGTCCATATCCTTGAAGAATCCCACTGTATTCTTGACAGCATGATAGGCCAGAGGCAGTTGAAAGGGACAGGAATGAAAGACCTGGAAACTCTCCCCCTGGAAGATGGTTTCATCAATGCAGTTTGGAGAATTATGCCAAATCTGTTCTTCAGTCACTGTGCTGTGTGTCAGAGAGATGGTCTTATTCTGTTCCTTGGCTTGTCCATGGTTCAACATGAATTCTCTGACAAACCTCGGGTTCCGGAATCCACAGGTCAAGTGATGGTCACATAAAGGCCCCCTGAATGCAGCATTTTTACACCTTAGGGGTGACTTTGACCCAGAAGTCACTAAACAGCTTCTACACATGAAGCTTTGCAATGATCTGTGCCTGTCCACTCACTTCCTCAACCATTTCCACACCTACAAAGAGGCTAGGAAAGCTTACCAGGCACTTCCAATGCAGCAGCTTTCTCTCTGGGATCTGCATTTGCACTGAGTCCTGTTCCTCCCTCCAGGAGTTGTGTGCGAATGACTCCAGTCATTTAATACTGATTTTTCCCTTTCCTCTCCCTCTTTGCCAAAAGCCTCTGCTTGGCCAAAGTGATTTGAGCTTGAGAAATCCTAACTTCATTTCAGGACATTTTCTGAAATCAGACATCATTCCCTACCTCTTTTTTTGCTATATTTCTGGCACTGTATTTTGTTAATTCCAAAACTCATCATTTATTTTATAAAAGAACATTTGCACAAAAGGATGTGCTATAGAAAGTTTTAAGAGGCCTTTGGAGAAAACAATATACATGCTCCATACTGTAAATCAATTTAGAAAGAAAATTCTTCTGAAAGTTTTCCATATTTAAAGATAATTGGATTTATCTATTATGTTTGAGTTTTATGGTTCTTGGTTTTTAAATAACATTATGAAAGTTGCATATTAAGTATTTGGAATTAAAGTTATAAAATATTTGAGCAACAATTTTCCTTCACTTAAATGAGAAAAAATAATGTGTTTAAACATGGGTTAATACTACTGCTTTGTTCTTTATAACTGGCTTCTGAGGCTTATTTTTTCAGGGAGATCTGTTAAAGTTCCTGTGCTTATATGTCAAAGACTACAATGAAAGACATAAGCATGATGATGTAGAACAGTAGGAATCTTATCACAGCTTTATTCAAGTGACAAACATGGCAGTGAAAAGGATATGACATAGAAGGTGAATAAAGAAACCATGGTACAGCTAGATGGCAAAAACACTTTCATTGCACATTTACAAATGATTTTGTACACAATATTTATATCTTGTTAATGTTTCGGAATAGTCAATGAAATAAATTTCTTGAACATTCTTGGTACATGATTCATAATCCCATTATTCTTAAAAATAAATTCCTACAAATGCTCCCTTCATATGCTAAAGATGCTAAGATCATTAAACAAGTGAGAGAAACAATGGAGGAGGTATTTAATTTGTAGTAAAAACTACAGCCAGAAACAAAATCCACCCTTTCTTCAGTCACTGGCATGTACTGTTCCCTTGTGTAAAAGCAAGCCATTAAAATACTAGAGTTATATTTAGACACAAGTTTGCAGTAAAAGTACTCATCTGCTTCACAAAATATTGATTCTGTGTTTAAATTTCATGAATGAGGTGTTCTCCTTCCACAGTGCACCATGCAAGCCTTCCTTCTTCCTATAAATAATTTTAATAGAAATAATTAGTCTTTTAATTAAGCTCTTCTTTGCCACAAATATGTTCATTGTAACTGGGAGCTCATTTAAGAACATACAAATATAAATATCTGATGGTGTTTACATACTACAGGCTGTATCAGGGAATGTGTATGCTCAGGGTCTCTGAATCATTATTTGAAGCCTGGGAATGCTTTGTCTCTTATTCACTCTGTGCTTGGTACACAAATAAATATGTGCTGGCTTACAGCATTAAGAGTAGCCAGTACTATGTGAGTAAAGCCAGTTCAGATTAAATTCCACTCTGCTGATTTTCTATTTATTTAATTCAGCTTTTGGGTAAAACATGCCACAGTTTTGAACTCAGTTTCTTCCTCTATAAGTGAGTATAATGTGATTCAATTCTTGGAATGGAAATATGACAGTATTAATATGTAAGTTCCACTAATGGCTATGGTCTTAGGGCCTAATATGATTGATATTTGTGTGTTTGAAATTTGATGCATACATTCACATTTGTATGTGGATAAACTTAATGAATTAAATTGCTAATAGCCATTCAGCCAGGAAAATAATTCAACAAAACACTCAAATACTTTAACTTTTAATGGGTCCCAACAAAGATTATGCAATTATTTTTTACAGAGAAGAATTGAGATAAAGTATTGTATTGCTTGCTAGAATATGTTGTACAGAGAATTCAAACCCACCAAGATCTGGATGTCCACACTCAAAATCTCAATTAGGTTACAGTACTAAAGCATGCTGAGCTGGTATTGCTGAAGAAATGATTGTGCTCATTATACGTGAGTCATTGAAAGTAGAATTCCTTTATCCCTCTGATGAATGATTATTTCTGTTGAATTTTTCATCTAATAAATATTTTTCAAAGGTCAGTGTGTAAAGATGCTTGCCTCTAAGTCTGACAACCTCATATTCATTCCCAGAACTCACCCACATGGTGGAAGGAGAGAACTGACTCTTGGAAACTGTACTCTGATCTACATCCAGACAATCCCTCAACACAATAACTAACTAAAGTGTAATAAAATATTTAGTAAATAACAAAATTGTTTTCCATCATAAGTTAGTACACAAACAAAGCATTTCTTTGTTATTGTACTTTGTTCTTATTTATCCCCTTATCTCTACCCTCATTTGTTGGTAGACTTCCTCCCTCCAACTAGTGTCACCTCGACTTTTATGTCACATGCTTTATGTCACATACATTCCATTGCCCTTTATTTCCCAATTCCTTTTCCTTATACTTTGTTCCCACTGATATCCCATTGTCTACTTTCATGCCCTGTGTATACATACATGCATACACATATGAGCACACACACATGCACACATATATATTATGTGTGTATATATGTTATACACATGAAAGAAATGCACATTTATCTTTATGAGTTTGACATATTTCAGTTAACATAATGCTCTCTAGTTCCATCTACTTTCTGCAACATTATTTCAATATTCTTTATAGCTGCATAAAATTCCATTGTGTGTATCTACTCCTTTTTTATACAGTCATCTGTTCCCTAATAGAATTATGTAGAATTGAAAACCTACTACATAACAAAGACTTGGTAAGATGAATAGACAGCCTACAGAATGGGAGATATTATTTGCCAACCATCAATGAGACAGGTGATTAATAACTCAACTCTATAAAGATTTCTGAAGTTAAATATGAAAGTGAAATCTCTGAGTCAATGGTGTGCCCACCTTCTACAAAGCCAGTGACAGGGCCTCTGATGTTAAGTCCTGATTTAAATGACACCTCTAGTTTGTACATTGTATATTTTATTTCACTTTCTCTTAATAGCAAGCTAAGTCAAGGTCTGAGTCATACAAACATAACTGGGGAAAGAAAACAACTCAGAAAGATTTAATGAACCTGTGTATAGTAGTGAATGTTTAAAAAACATGAGCTATAAAGTAAAATAACATGATCATAAAATTTCAAATATGAAAGCACATTCCACTTTGCTCTCAACATAAATACATGTATACAATGATTATATTGTGGGCAATTTCCTCCTACTGGACTAAGTTCCAAAGATTTCCTTTCTGATAATCTAAGCCTATCCTTATTTTTACTGTTGAATTTGCAGTAATTCTCTCCACACCTGCCAACATTGGCTTTCAAAGTTCATGAACTAAAGAAAAATAAATATATAAAGATATATTGACATAGTTTTAAAATAAAAATACTGTTTATAAAAGCAGCTCTGCACTCACATCCATATTCTAGAAAGAGACAGATGGCAGAAGGTCCTGGTCTATAGACAGGGCCAATAAGAGGACCATTTACAGGTTTCACATAAGGGCAAGTATAGTGATTAATTGCTTCTTTCCTCTCTTCTCCCAGACCAGGAACTGTTCCTATAATGTTCCATCAATAGATTCTACTGCTCAGCATTCTTTGTAGCAAAATATGACCATGTGGCCAGGTGGTTGAACTACAGATTATGAATAAAAATCATTTGTGCACTTTCTCCTTTAAATGATTCACAAATGCATGTACCTGCTCATGGCCCCAGTTTCATCATTTGGAACCAGATGCAGGTGTGAAGCTGCAATAGATATGACTACTAAACTGTTCAGCATCTTGGGGATGACAATGCCCTGGGGTGGAAAGCACTTTGGTCTTTGAAAGACTGCATGGAGTAGCTGCTTACTGTCTTGGCAGTATTTATTTTCTTTCTGGACTTTTTTTTAGAACAAAAGTACTCCTCTTATGTGATTCATGAAACACTGAGGCTCCTCAGCAGCTCACAACATTTTACAATTAATATACCACCATCTGTTATAATAAAAATGTGAATTTATCAAGATTATCTTTTGTGTTTGACTTTGTATCATTTGTATTGAACACTATCTTTTATTTGTACCTCAATACAACATAATGGCATGTGTGTGTAAACTATTCTGAGACTAAGTTGAGCATTTTCTTAAGCAAATTATTGTCTTTCACGAATCAGGGAGTAGGCAATCAAGAATATAAATTCAGCTTCATAGCCCCTGCAAAATCTTACAAACTTTCAGTCAAATACTTACAGTACTCTCAACCACTTTCAAGTGCTTCATTATGAAGTGAGCTTTAACACCAGCTCCATGTGACAACAATGAAATTCTACTGAAAGCAAAGTTGAATGTGGGCTACTTTTATTACTTTTTTGTTTGACTTGTTTACAAAGTTCCCATTACTACTCTGTACAGGCATTTGATACACTAGGTTACTGTAACAACATTCATATTTAAGCAGACTTTTCTTTCCCGACACAGAGACTTATTATTATTTATAAATGCTCAGCCAATAGCTCAGGCTTGTTACTAACTACCTCTTACAACTTAAGTTAACCCATTTCTATTAATTTATATATGGCATTACCTCTCTTTCATCTTGTGCCTCCTATTTCCTCTCTGTGTCTTGCTGGCAAATCCTCTGACTCTACCCTTCTACCTAGCATCCTTAGTCTAGTTTTCCTGCCTAGCTTTATCCTGTCAAGCTATTGGCCAGTCTGTTTCTTTATTAATCTAATCACAGAGTAGTTTACACAGTGTACAGAAGGATTATTCCATAGCACCATTATATTGACAGCACTACTGGTCCATCGAATCAGGGATGAGAGATGTGCAAGGGAGCCACTATTATATTACTTAAAGTACAATCAAACAATCACAGGGCAGGGAATTTAGGTATTCTCAAGTGAAATAAAATACTTAGGGTGTAGGTGTAAGGGAATTTCCTTACTCATTTTTTTCAATCAACACATAAAACCACACTTAAGGAGGATTGTAAGATTATTCAACACATGAGCTCATTGGGTAAGAGAACAGAACTTGATATGATTTGTGGAGAATATTAAATCTGATGCATTTCAAATGGATAGGAAGTAGAGTGAGCATGATTTGGAGCAAAGACAGTCTGATATGCTATAGAAATTCTCAGAAACCAACTTAATGGAAGTGGGGGTTGTGCTGAGAGAAGCATAACAAAGAACAATCAATACAGGCTGCAGCTTGCAGGCACCACCAGCATGTCGATACAGAACACTTGATTTTCAAAAGCCCTCAAGTAATGGTGGCATCAGAATCACAAGACCAAATTGGTATTTTATTTGCTCAGTGATCAGGGAAAACAGGAAAAAGAGCTATTCTGTTGAAATAACCCATAAATTAGATGGACACAGGACTACTGATTGTAGACGGGATGAAAATGGAAATTTAAACAGGTATTTTCATACTATACATAAAGGCTCCACCAGACTTGAAGATAATAAGCAAAATCACCTGGCAATGTCATCTCCAGATTGGGATTTGTTATTTCTGTTTCAGGGTCATGTGTATCTGGACAGCTACCATTGCTTGCCAAAATTATTCAACATTCTCATTCTTTTGACAAGTATTAGTTGACATGGAAACAATAATCTTAGAATCTGGACATTCAGTGTGTGACATTGACTCTTCTCATTGTAATAGTTTGATTGATCAACATGACTAAATAAATAAATATATGACATAATACAAAGAGCAAAGTGAACGTTAACATGGGCAAGAGGACCAGATGCAAGGTTCAAACAAAGGACACTGAAAGAGTAGACGAGCAGAGGATAACAGAATCCTATGATGCTTGAAAGCAACCATTAGCAAACAATCACGTTCCATTGAGAACAGCAGATAGAAGTGTGCTGAAAGCAAATGAGAATATCTGCACCCATGAGCTGATGATATCAGGTGGTCAAATACTTGTAAGAAACCAAAGAAATCACAAAACACACACTAAATTAAAGTAGCATAAGTCAGAGATTCTTTTTCTAGATACCTGTATAGAAAGCTTGCCAATCCTTTATTGTGGAGGATTTAGTGATTAAGAGGTCACTGTGATCTGTTCTTGGTCATTGAGTTACTGCACATACATTTTGAGTAATGCTTTACACAAGAATTCTGTTAGTAACATCCAGAGTCAGGAATGGTGGTGAACACCTGAAATCCTATTCGGAAAGCGGAAGCAGCAGTGGATGTGTTCCAGGACATGCTGGACAATTCAGTAGAGACCCTGTCTAAGAACTTGGGTCGGGGGAATGACATGAGATAAAAATAAGTGTTTTTTAATAAAATAATAATTTTATTTTTTAATCATTTGTTATTTGAATTAGAAACAAGACTGATATACATGGCAATCACAATTTCCTTCTCCCTCCCTCCCTCCCCTACCAACCCTCCCAACTAAAATCCTACTTATCACATACCCTTTCTTCTATTCTTCACCTGACTCAACCTTTCTGCTCCCTCGTGACCTCTGCCTCCTTCTCAGGAGATAGATGCCTAGCCAGCATTCACAAGGCTCTGAGTTCAATTATTAGCAAATAAAAACAAAATAACAAAATACAGATTATCTTCATTTAACATATGTATTTCTGGTTTTTAATAGGTGTAACTTAGTAACACATCCAGTCTAATGATTGAGTCAAGTCCAAATGAATTCAGCAGGTGACCATTTGATCACTATCTTGTGGTGAAGCAGAAAGTATTTCATAAAGATTTTCAGAATAACTGCACTGAGAAGATCCATAGAGACCTAAGGTACTCAGAAACTAGTTCAGCTCAATTATCATGAAGCAACTAGGTCCTATGTGTGACTACAAAAAGAAAAAAGAGATTATCTGCTATTTTGTTGAGCCTCCTCTAGGATGTAACTTTTCCATCCAAGTTATTCAATTGATTTGATGCTTCATCCTGAGAAAGCATAAATTATTCAAGGCATACTTTGCAAGAATGTCAAAGATGAAAAGTAAGGCTGTGCATTGCATGTAGAAAAGGATGAAGAGGGGGTATAGCATATTTTTTTAATCTGTTACTTCAAGTAAGATTTCTGTCCCATTGTATTAGTGACCTTGGGCAGCTATAAGAAAAGATTATAGCTTGGGTGATAAAACTCAGATCTTTTTTCTTACAATAACAAAGACTGGAATTTTCAAGACTAAAGTGTGGGCAGACCCAGTTCTTAATGAAGGAGGCTTGTACAGAGGGCCACCTTCTTGCTGTGGGTCACCAGAGTCTTCCTTTAGTGTTTGTAGGGATGGGTTACTCGAGTCAGTTTTGGTTTTTGTTTTTGTTTCCTCCTAAAGGCATTGCTGGGATCATAAGAGAGGACTGCCATTAGTCTAAGTTAATTTAAAACGCAACAGTTTTAAATATACTGGGGACTTCATTTTGCAGTGTATTAATCTCCTATACTTTTTTGAGCTTTTCTGATTCATTATTCCCATTATTTTTTCTTATACATCTTGCACCATGACAAAATCTTGAATAAAACAGGAAGATATATGTTGTGACTTTATTTTAAATTCCAAAGCCTAAGTTCTAATTTTTAACTACAAACATCCCTTCTTCCATTCTCTCTGCTTCTCATCATTGTTTAAAGAGACTTAACATAATAACTTACAGAAACCAGTCTCCATTCCTTTCTGAAGGAAAATTCCCCAGACAGAAACAGACTAATGCTCTTTAAGCAGTTGTGAAGGGAACTTTTAATAAGTAAAAACATGTTTCTCTTTAAAATTTCCCTTTAAAGTTTTAGTGTAAAACTGCTGTGGTTGTCCTCATAAAATCATTATGGAGAAGTCAGTCTCGCATATGCTCCTTACAGTTGACCATTTAGACCACATTACACACCCCCCCCCCAGTACTACAATTTGGTACTATTAGTTTGTGGTTTCTTTCAGTGGTTGGTGCCATCCCCCTGTCAGTAGCACAGACAGCTTACTAGACCACAGAGAGTGGAAACAGTCTCCCATGGACCTCACCTCTAGCTATGCACTCAATATGTGTTCTCAAAGCTTCTCCAGAAAAGAATAAGTTCCAGCTGCCCATAGTAAGAATGTATTTGGTAATGTCCTCTTCCTCTTTCTGTTTCAGTTTCTTTGCCTCTCTATTAAACAGGAATACCTTCTAAATAAAATTCTTCCACACAAATTCATGTTCCGTATTCTAAGTCTGGAAATATTAAGACTAAAAGAGGGTGAGGTAGTGTCTCACCTCTAGAATTTGCAGAAATGATAATATAATACCTTCATATGGTATGGAAAATAAAATTTCAAAATAAGAAAATTGTTTTCTGTTAAACAGTGTGAAAGCAGTACTATACGTGATCTATTATTGCCAGTTAAGTTTAGAAACAAAAGTAAAAGAAAAATGTTTTCATTAAATGACTTCCAGAAAATCTTTCGTTCTATTGACAACTTATTTTCCTTAAGCTTAATTTATCTCATTTTAAATATATATTCAACCTAAAAAAGTGACAATATCCAAGTGAAAATGGACATAAGATATTTCACTTAAAGAGCCAATAGAGAAGAAGTCAGAAGACAGATATACAGATGAACAAAATTAACCAGCACTGACTATCAGACCAAGCCTTTGAGAACATTGCAATTACATAAAATATAATAGGGATATGAAAAAATTCTGCATTATAGGCCTTTTCTCTGGGTCAATCCACTTCTCAACACTGAGTCCCATGGCTCCAATTGCCATTGAGTTATTGTGTCTCCTAATTTACTTATCTATGCTTGACTACGCTTCTCAATTCTAAAGATGTGTAACTAGTTTATTATTTTAATTTTTAATAGCCACATCAAATTTGTTATCGTTACATTTAAATTCTAGTTTTGACCCTCCTCTAAATCATTGTATTCCCTGATCGTTTTACCACATGGTGAAGAACATTAGTGCTATTAAATCTGGCAGTAAGCCACATCCTATATATGTTGCTAATGGCCTATTCTGTCTTTAATGTTCTCTGACAATATAAGTCTGCATTATTTTTCCCTTGGGGTCATTTTTCATCCATCCTTGTTTCCATATAAGACATTCTCTACTTAGCAGCCAGAATCATCTTTCTAAAAGAGAAATTAATTAGGTCATATTTCTTCCCCTTTGAAAAATATGTGTGTAACAATAATAATCAAAGAAAAGAAGAATGTTAGTTATGGGAGGGGTTGGGGTAAGGAAAGGGGAGAATGATGTAATTCTAGTTAAATTAAAAATATTTAAAGATAAAACTTCTTTATTGACTCTCAGTGCAATTAATACAAAAGCTCATGATCATGACTTGTAACCTAAGTCCATCTTCTACTACAGTTTTCCACATGTGCTGTGTTCTACCCATAAGGGCCTCTGGGCCTCTTAATGGATTTCCATCATAGAAAATTTCATCTTTTGTCATTGATATTTGCAATAGGTTTTCTCTGCATCTATATGCATTGACTTGTTTTTGTTGTTTGAATATCATTTTAAAGGTTCCTTCTTTATTGAGCTTTCTCAGCACCCAATAAAATGTAGTCATTTGGATACTCTTCATGGCCATAGATTTAGTCAGTGCATTAAATATTAAGTCTAAAGTTCACAAGAGATTCTAAGATGATAGTTGATATTGGGTTTTCTAGAGCTGTAATGCTAACAAATGCCAAGTGAGAATACAGTGAATACACAGAACGAACACATTAATGAATAAATAAAAATAAATGAATTTGCTGCCAGTTGTGACCTAATTAGTCAGGCAGAGCTTCTCAAAGGATATGTGTAACACAGGCATGCCCTTGGACAAGAAAAGTGCTTCTGGAAGCAGACCCAAACTGTAAATAAACATATGGAGATAAACAGACACGCCACGGAACATTGAGGGACGAACAATACTAGAGCACAAATAGGGAGCTACCCGTCAGAAGTGGTCATGACAAGGTTTTGCTTTACAGGCTGAATTCAGATATTTCACACAAGGAACAAGACTCAACCAGTGCTTATGTTAATGAATGAATGGAATAAAGCATGTAAGCAATGTGGAGCCTCATCACAAAAGATAAGCCTTCTGAAAGTGCTTGGTAGTCCATGGGTTGTTTCCAAATATGTGCTGGGAACAAGATGGTAAAAATGTGAGCTTGAGATCAAAAGATGTTAGAGGTTCTAGAGGTAACAATTTGCCAGCTATCTAACCTTGAACATAATTCCTCCTCCAAATTGCAGTGTGTTTTGCAGGATTAATTTTAAGGATGTCCATAAATCACTCAATGCATGCTTCATGGAGGAAGGATTAGTAAATGTATGATCATTATCAGTCTTAATGCTTTAAAGCATTGTACCAGATGAAAGCTCCAGCCTTGATGTTTAGGTTGCTCATTTCCCTTCAGCAGCACCAGCCTGCTGGTTATCTTGTTGTTACACCTACCACCCAGGTGCCAACAAATGATGGTATCAATGATAAAAAATGGTAGAGTGCTAGTTTAGCTTGGGACATTCTCTGTGGAGGAGAAACACAAGTAGAATCATCTTGTAGGTGGTGGAATTCTGATTCATATTTCACAAATTGGTATATGGCTAAATCATAAAGGGAGGACTTAAACACAAAAGTAAGTCATCCTTCTACCCTCTTTTAACATATAAACAGATATGGTCTTGAAAATTAGTTTCATCACAAATGCTCAGTGAGCATTGGCAATCAGTAGTTGGTTTGTGTGCCGGGCAGGAAGCACACATGGCCTCTGCTCTGCAAATGATTACAATGTAGTAGAAGAGACAGACATTAATATGTAATTTTAAAACACAACATGGGGCAATTTCCATTTAATTTCACAATAGCAAAAGCTTTGAAAAACTTGCATGCCAATAAAAATATTGATAATTTCCATTAACTTATGTTATGCTCTTAAAACATAGTATTACCCTGGCAAAATGAGAACAAGGATGCGTAATAGACTAAGGTAAAGGTTTACAATGAGAACTTATTAAAACTACATTTAATTGGTTTCATGTGTTGAACCTAGTAAAATAATTTAAACAAGGTAATTTGATTTTCAGTTTTCATTTACATGAAATACACAGATATGTGTATGTGGTGTGTGTGTGTGTAGTTTTATGCTGACAGAATAAAATATCTGAGAATGGATAACCTTTTCTTTTTTATGATTTACTTTTATTTCAGTGAATTGGTGTTTTTCCTGCATGTGTATCTGTGTAATGGTGTTGGAACCCCTGGACTTAGAGTTACAGAGTTACCAGCTGCCATGTGGGTGCTGAGAATTGAACACGGATCCTCTGGAAAGGCAGAAAATGCTCTGAACTGCTGACCTACTTCTCAAGCACAGAATGAGAGAGCTAAGAGATAACATTCTAATGAACTGAAATACATTAGCTCACAGCCCTGGGGTCTCCATCTTCCATCTTTCTTCATCCTTCCATAAAAAAGATAAGGCAAATGAGTCCAAACTTAGTATTTTACAAATAACCCACCCCCATACTAACAGGACTAATATATTCATGAAGGCATAGCTATCATTTCCTCCAAACTTTATAAAGTTGCAGCTCTTTATGTGCTAGTAATTTCATTTTCAACATGAGTTTAAGAAATGTTAAACATTCACAAAGTTCAAATGTATGATCATACCACTTATTGATCTCTCATCTTGCTGTCTCTAATACACCCTTTGCCTCTTTAAATACTTTAAGAAAGTATTTCCTAAAATTCCTAATGCACATACAACGTAGTTATCTACTCTAATTCATTGACCCCTTTGATAATTTCTTCTTTCACCTTCATCAAATTCCATTTTAATTTTCAGGATAATAAAACATAATGGATTTCTATGAGGTAACAATCTCCTACTAAAGTCTAGTCCCATATGCATCAACTCATAGTAAAGAGCTGCACTGAAATGTTATCTTGGTAAACTTTAACCTCAGAATGTCTGAGACTGTGATTGTTAGCTTTCCTCTGTTTTGAAGCTGTCTGTGTAACTGGGTTTCAGTGGAGGTCATCACTCTCCGTTCTGTACTTGTATTGGTTTGTGAAGAAATCTATAATAAAGAACAACTAACTGGGGATCTCAAGCAACAAAAATCTTACTCTCAGGGTAAGGGCTAGAAATACAAGAGCATGTCGTCTCAGGTTAGCTTATTCTGGGGACCCCCCTCTTTGGCTTCCAAGTGGATTTTTCCCATTGGTTGAGGATGTGGTGTGTGTGTGTGTGTGTGTGTGTGTGTGTGTGTGTGTGTGTGTGTGTGTTTGACATTTCCTTTGTCCCAAATTTCCCTTTTTATATATGACAGTCAAATTGGATTAGAGACAACAATATCAGCTTCATTTCACCTAATCTAGAGGCTCTGGAAGGGATCTAAACATTATCATATTCTGAGGTATTAGAAGCTATGGTTATAACACATAGGTTTGGGGGTATACACTTCAAACTGTGGCTAACTACTCAAGTGTGTGATAGATATGGATGCAGTTCTGATCCTCAGTTTTCTTACTGATACTCAATTTGTGAACAAGAACTATCTTAGCCTGCTCTTTGCCATATCTGACCTTCCTTCGTTCTCTTTCAGCAGCTTCCTCAGCTCCTATCTCTTTCTCCTACACTATTCCAACTTCCTTCGCCTCATGAAGCCTCACCATTTCTCTATGCTTTCTGCTGTGTTATTAGCAGGATGAGCTTCTTAATTGTGACCCCTAAAGATCTTTATGATTTTCCAGTGCTTGTATGCCTGGAGGAACTTTGGTTAGTATCGTTTCACCCAAGGGATTCCCGGTGGCTCTTTTGACAGCCTCTGTAATTCCTTTGCAAGGTACAGAGCTCTTCTCAGCCATAAAATCCCCAGCATCCCCAAAATGTCCTCTGTAAAACTTTCTTCTCTGAAGTCACCAGTTCCATATGCTGCAGATATACTGAAATTGTGCCTTTCTTAGTTTGTTGATGCTGGGAACTCTCTACACTGAGATGGTGCAGTTGAGCTCAGATGATTTGGCTTCTGCCATCAGGGAAAACAATTCCACATTTTCTGCTCTGTGATATTTGAAAACTATCACTTTATATTTTTTCTTCATTTTTTTTCTTTAGCTGCTTGAAAGGTAGTAGGGAAGATATACTTCCTATTATTCTATCATGGCCAAACACAAAAATTCAACACTTTAAAACTTAACAAAAAATTCTTGCATTTTTATTTAGATCCACAGCTTAAATTTTGGAAGAAAATGTCTTGACTTCTAAAATGTATGTGTGTGGTACACATAATATGAACCTGAGTGTTTGTATTTCTTCAAATATGTCAACATTCTTTTAAGAATAATTATTCCCTAGTAGGCTCTCCACTGTTGCTTAGATTATTAGCTGATGTCATCCTTGTACGTCTCTGGACATTTCCCTAGTGCCTGATTTCTCTTTAAACCTATAATGGCTCCCTCTCTGATGGTATCTCTTATTTTGCTCTCCTCTATTCTTCCCCCTACACAACCTTCCTGATCCCTTATGTCCTCTGCATCCCTTGTCTTCTTCCCTTCTCATTCTCCTAGCTCCCTCTCCCTATCTCCCATGCTCCCAATTTGCCCAGGAGATCTTGTCCCTTTCCCCTTCTCAGGGGTAACAAGCATGTCCCTCTTAGAGTCTTCCTTGTTGCCTAGCTTCTCTAGTGGTGTAGATTGTAGGCTGGTAATCCTTTGCTCTATGTGTAAAACCCATATATGAGTGAGTGCATACCATGTTTGTCTTTTTGTGACTGGGTTACCTCACTCAGAATGATTTCTTCTACTTCCATCTATTTGCCTGCAAATTTCAAGATTCCACAGATCTACAAGGATGATACCAACTAACCATCTAAGCAACAGTGGAGAGGCTACCTTAAATGCCCTCCCCTGATTATGCGATTGATGACTAACTTATATGCCATCCTAGAGCCTTCATCCAGCAGCTGATGGAAGTAGAAGCAGACACCCACAGGTAAACACTGAACTGAACTTGAATCCACTTGCAGAGAAGGAGGAGTGATGAGCAAACAGGTCAATACCAGGCTGGTGAAACCCACAGAAACAGCTGATCTGAACAAAGGGGAGCTCTTGGCCACCAGACTGGGAAATCATCACTGGGAAATCAGCATGGAAATGATCCAGACTCCATGAATATGGGTATCAATGAGGAGGCCTCAGAAATCTATGGGGCCTCTTATAGTAGTTCAGTACTTGTCCATAGCATAGGAATGGACTTTGGGAGACCATTCCACATAGAGGGATGCTCCCTCAGCCTAGACACATGGGGGAAGGCCTAGGCCCTATACCAAAGAATATGACAGACTCCGAAGATCCCCACATGGAGGGCCTCACTCTCCCTGGGGACCAGAAATGGTATAGGATAGGTAGGGTGTTAGTGGGGGGCAGGGGAGGAGGGGAGGAAGAGGGAACTGGGATTGACATGTAAAACAATCTTGTTTCTAATTTAAATAAAAATGGAAAAAAAGAATAATTATTCAAAACAAGGAGGTAAGGCATGTGGTATTGCTAGCATCTCAGTACTTAGGAGAAGAGGAGGAGGGAAACTCTCAAGTTTGAGACCAACTTAGAACAAAGCAAACCATATGTCAAAAGCAAACAAACAAAAAGTAAACCAAAATAAGCTAAATGAACTAATGTAGTGACAGTCTGGATTGTGAATGGTAGTAAAGCCCTAAGAGGCTCTGGGTTCCATCCCAAGCTTTGGGGAGGAATAAGAATGAAGATAATATCAGGGGGAGTTCTTCACTGAGTTGTCCTGTCCTTATTCTTATGCTATTGTCTTATTGTAAAATTTTCCATTAGCTCCTGCATTGTTTTGTTTGGTTTTATTCTGCTCTGCTTATTTCCTCTATTTAGTTATGTGTATTACAAGATCTTAATTGATACTTTGTTTATATGTATTTAAATATTACCAATTTTAGACCTTGGTGATATCTTTATAAACCAGGATATATCAATTGGTACTATTGCCAATTTATAAAGAAGTCAATATCACAAAAATAGTTTTTTATCTGGGCTGACTCCCTATGAAGGCACCCATAGACCTGCCCGGCAGCAGCAGTTATGTGTCATTAGGATCAGCTGGTGTGTGGTGAAGAGATGGGAGAGAAAGGGAGGCAGAATATGTGCTGTAGAGAGAGGCAGAACTGAAAAGTTGAAGGTGGTAGGAAGCCGGCTGATGTGGGTAGTTTGCTACTGGGGACCAGGGTGATGTCTTAGCTAGTCTGTGGCCAAGAACCATATCTGGCTCCATAGTCCTACTGCAGCTGGAGTCTCTATTGACATTTGTGACCCATATTGCCACTAAAGGCCACAGGGATGCCCAGGGTCTGGGTCACTATCTCTGACCAAGTCGGTGTCTTAGGACCACCCTGCCTCTGGGGCCGTGCTGATCTGAGTGGCTTGGCCTGGCCTATGATGACATTAGGGCCTAAAACACTGCCAAGGATCATGCCTGGACCTATGGCCCTACAGCATCCAGGGTCTGAGTTGATATCCATGACTTCAGTAACCACTGAACACCATCCAAATGCCCAGGGCCTAGTCAGCCACCTGAGTCCATGTTGGTATCTGAGAGCCAGGCTACTACCAGAGCCATAGTGATGTTTGGCCCACTGGCTATGGCATGGAATTGCATCTGGGTCCATGGTCCATAGGCCAGGGCCTATGTTGATGTCCATGGCTCCTCTTACCACCAGAGTCTATGCAAATGCCCAAGGTGTGGGCCATCACCTGAGGCCAAGTATGTATCTGATGGTCATGTTGCAGCCAGGATCCAGATCTGAGTGGCCTGCACTACCACCACAGCCATAGTAACATCTAGGCCCAGGATACTATGGAGGAAGATGTCTATATCCATGGTCCTATCACATCTTGGGTCTGTGTTGATGTCTGTGGCTCCTGCTGACATCAGGGGCTGTGCAGATGTTCAGGGTCTGGCCATGCTGCCACTGGAGCCATACTGATCTGGGAGCCTGGACTGCCACCCAACCATAATGTTGTCATGGCATGGGCTGAAAGACTTATCTGGGTTGTGTTCCTGTTGCAGTTGGGGTCTATGCTGATGTTTATTGACCGTGTTACCACAGTGGATCATAGTAACCATGTATATTGAATTCCAAGAGCTATGCTGAGCTGGCCCTGCCCTTACTGTCCCTGGGATGGCTGGCCCTGTCCCTCTCTCAATACTGCAGCCAAAGAGCTGGTCCTGCCCCTCATGGGAGAGCTGCCCCCTCCATGAACTTGGGAGAGGTGGCCCTAACCCTCACCACAGCACTACAGAACTGGCTCTGATGGCATAGGCCTAGGAGAACTGGCTCCATCCCTCATCTCAGGGGTTGATCCCAGTAGCCAGGACTGACCGGCTCAGCTACCACCTAGACTCACATTCTGGGTCTTGGGTTGGCCCACCCTAGCATCTACCCTCCCATAGCATCTACCTTCCATAGGACTGTTCCTATGGAAAAATAGCTATAGAATCTCCATGACTCAGGACAATGGCAGGGTATCCAAAGGAGTTTCAGTGAGGGTCCAGTGATGATGGTTTGCCAGAGCAGAACAATGACTAGTTGCAATGAACATTTTGTGGATAGGGATGATTGAACAAAGGGGTGTACTATATGACACACTCCAACTCCCAGTGCCACTAGGACTAATGACGAGGTGTTGGAGAGAGATGGGAAAGATGGAGGAGCAACATGAGTTTTCTTGTTTGCTTTTAATTCATTTCTTTTAGGGTTTTCTTCAGGGGGCACTGCAGGGGTGAGCGGCAAATATGGAGGGACGGGGAGGTGAGCAGGATTCTGGTGCATGATGTGAAATTCCCAAAGCATCAGTAAAGAAATATGTTAAAAATAGTTTTTCTTTTTTTCTATAAATTTTATTTGAATTAAAAACAATCGTATTTTACATATCAATCCCAGTTCCCTCTCCCTCCCGTCCTCCCATGCCCCCCACCAACACCCCATCCCATCCCCTATCCATTCACCAGGGAGGGTGAGGCCTTCCCTGAGGGATCATCAAAGTCTGTCAAGTCATTTGAAGGAGGACCTAGACCCTCACCCCCCATTCCATGCACCTAGGCTAAGAACGTATCCCTCCATGGGGAATGTACTCCTGAAGTCCATTTGTGCACTAGGGATAAAAACTAGATTCACTTCCAAAGGCCCTATAGACTGCCCAGGCCTCCTAACTGACACCCACATTCAGGGCCCCTGGTTCAGTCCTATGTTGGTTCCCCAGCTGTCTGATTGGGGTCCGTGAGCTCCCACTTGTTCAGGTCAGCTGTTTATGTGGGTTTCCCCAGCATGGTCTTTACCCCTCAGTTCATCACTCCTCCCTCTCTACAGCGGGATTCCCAGGAGTTTGACTCAGCTGTGAATCTGCTTCTGTTTCCATCAGCTACTGGATGAAGACTCTAGGATGGTATTTAAGGTAGTCATCATTCTCATTGTAGGGGAAGGGCATTTAAGGTAACCTTTCCACTATTGCTTAGATTTTTGTTGGGTTCATCCTTGTGGATCTCTGGACATATTGCTAGTGCCAGATTTCTCTTTAAACCTATAATGGCTCCCTCTAATAAGGTAATTTTTTTTTCTTGCTCTCCTCTATTCATCCCCCAACTCAATCTTCCTGGTCCCTCATGTTTTCCTCCTTCCTCCTCTTTCTCCTACCCCCAGATTTGTTCAGGAGCTCTTGTCCTTTTCCCCTTCTCCAGGGGATAATGTATGTCTCTCTTAGGGTCTTCCTTGTCTCCTAGCTTCTCTGGAGGTTTGGATTGTAGGCTGGTAAGCTCTTAATCCTTTGCTCTATGTCTAATATACATATATGAGTGAGTACATACTTTTGTCTTTCTGTGACTTGGTTACATCACTCAGGTTTTCTTCTAGTTCCATCCTTTATGAAATAAAATGCATGTAAAAAAATAAATTCACGAGTTGCCTGAAGTTCTTTGTATAGAATGTATGTTTCTCCCATCCAAGTTAGTAAATCTATTATTGTTGTCTTTGTTCAGCTCATGTTTAGTCAGTCATGTTGGTGAGACTTTATAGGTGTAGCTTCTGAAACATATATATATTATGCAGACTAGGCAAATTATATTTAGGAATATATATGCATCTACATATATATTTATGCATCTATAACAATTAAATTTAAAAGAGAGCTGAGGGTATAAGGAAAGGGAAATGAAGGATAAGATAATTATAATCTAGAAATATATAAAAAATGAAAATAAATTAAAAATATGGAGACAAAAGAAGATCCTCATTGTCTTGCTGTCATTAGAACCATGTTTTTATAACAGTGTCCCACAAAATTTGCTCTCTGTGAATGTTGAATCTTTCTATCACCTTGCTGTTGATGTGATTATAAAAAAAAATGAGAGGAAGGGTTACAAACTGTACCACATTTGTCCTTTCTTATTTGGCTATGAAAATGAATGATCGAGAAGAAACTGAGACAGAATTTCTGTCTTGTCTTTTTATGTGGCTGGCAGAGTAAATACATCTGATCTCTTATCCCATCATCATATTGGGATGCATATAAGTAGAATCATTGTACAGAGGAATGAAGATAAAACTAAAAAAATTATGTGGTAGAGGACAGTGGCAAACCCACTTACAATATCTGCCTCTTTTTAAAAATTTTTCACACCCATTAAGGTATAATGCAAAAGAAAATTAAATTTAGAAATACAAATTCAAATTAATACTCTGTCTCACCTTGTCCTTTTATAGATGCTAAATTGTTGATCCTATTTGGGGGATGTGTGTAGATGCTGATAGGAATATAATGGACGATCTTTAATTACAAAATATAGTTTTTCTTTCTGGAAGAAGTTGGCCTCCCCACTATAAGGATTCAGGCATTATGCTGTCCTGCCCCTGTCACCTGGCAGAATGCACTCATGCAGTACCCTGACCAGCACAGGTGTAAAGGACCCCTTTAAAAGAAAGACCTCTCTTTTCCTGCTCCTCACTTTTCTGCTCTCTTTCCCCACCATTCCCCTGGGGCAACAGTAGTTTTCCTGTCTCCCTCTTCTCTTCTGTCCTCTCTCTTTGTTTCTGAGCCTCTTTACCTCTTTTCTATTTCATTCACCCTCCCTCCCCTTTCAGATAAAACTTCTCACTTAAGCTCTGTCTGCCTGGCAAGCTTGACCCTCTGCCTTGGTCACCCTGGCCTACCAAGGTTACCCATGCAAGGTTCACCTGGGGCTTTATCGTAGCACTCATTTCCTTCAGACACAGAGTACTAAGGGATTCTTAACAATGCATTGGCTAAATTTACATTTTCTGAAAATACAAATTCTTTATCATTTTTTTTATTTAACTTAAAAATCCTGGTAGCCTGTCTTAAATAAATGTGTTTAAATTAAGATCACTTTAGAAAACTTGTCTGGGTGGATGTACACACCATTCTGTACTGTAAGGAAAGTACTAAAGACCCAGAGAGTATTTTCTAATCACTTTTAAGTTGAGTAGAGATACTATTGTTATCTTCAGTTCAGCTGAGATTGCCTCATCATACCTTTGAAATTGATACTCAAAAAGTCTGTTCAAGATGCTGGAATTACAACACTGTGGTGATACATTGTTTAAGATTTATTAAAGCTTACCTGAGGATTCAGAAAGCAAAGTCAGCCACAAGCTATAGGATTCAGAAAGCAAAGTCAGACAGTGGTGGCACACACCTTTAATCCCAGGACTCAGAATTAAGAGGTAGATAGATCTCTATTAGTTCAAGTCCACCATGGCCAACACAAAAGTGAAGAGTAACAGAACTCATGCCATTGATCCAAGGTGCTGGGATCACACACCTTTAATCCCCGCATTAGAGAGGAATATAAGACAGGAACAAACCTGAGAGCTGGCATTCATTTTCCAGACACATTGAGGACAGGAACACATTGATGTCTCGGGATTCTCCAGCCACACTGAGGAGAGGCAGCAGTCTGAGGTTTAGTGAAGCTAGGATCAGCACTTTCAGCTGAAGTACTGGTAAGAGCTAGTGATTGACTGCTTTGCTTTTCTGATCTTCAGCTTGAAGTTTGAATCCCAATATCAGTCTCTGGGTTTTTTATTTTTCATGCTACATAGCATGGTGCCTTAAAAGTAAAATGTTGAAAGAATATCTCTCTCCACATCAGACTGGTAGCTGCTATTGATAGTTATTTAAAATGTTGTAGCACCTTTGGATTATTAAAAGCCAATCATCACATTTATGATGCTAGAGGATTCCAACAATATCAAAAGTACAAACATGCTTAACCACCAACAGTGCAAGGAACATACATGACTGATTTGGGTTTCTTTTGTGCTGTGCACCTTGTAACAATGTTTCAAAGGGTAGAGTTGATGTTATTTATATTTTGTCTTTTCAAAGCAAGCATGGCAGGATTTGGAATGCATAGGCTCTGGTCATCTCCTCCATAAGCCTCATCAAGACTAGCCAGGCTGGAATTGACCAAGTGTTTATTCTTGTACTTTGGATATTTTATGCCATGTTCATTTTTTAAAAAAAAAAAAAACTTCTGTGTGCTTTCCTTTTACTATTCAGCAATAAAAACATATGCTGGCTGCAAGACCTTACTGTTTCTCTACTCATAATTGGAGGCATCCTGGACAGAGCTGTATGAAAGGATATATTCATCCCAAGGTGTGCTAGCACAATTTAAAGGCTGCTGGAGGAAATGGAATCCTATGTAATAAAGTGATAGTGGATCTATTCATAAATGGCAAGCACCATTTCACTGAAGTATGGAAGAAGAAGCAAGGAAAGCATAATAAACGACACAGAAGGTTGTGTTAAAGGACACCTTGCCTCCATATCGCGTCTCGGCTGTGGGGTGTGGCACTTTCTGTTCCTGGAGGAGGTTTGAATATCTCTATCTTGCTTGGGGTTTCTGTAAGGAGTCACCAAGGTGACAAGATTGCAGATAGAATGAATGAGCAATTACATAGCTCCTCAGCAAACTTCTTCCCCTCTGCCTCTGGGGAAGAGGAAGTTTAGTCAGAGTGAATTACTGAGTTCAGGTGGAGAGCTGTCAGCTAGATAGTGACCTCATCTCTCTCCTATCTTCACATCCACAAGTGCACACAGCATGAGCCCTGTTCTTTTTTTTCTCTGTCATAAAATAGAAACAATAAAAACTCTGTGCTTTATTGTACTTTCTCTCTTTTTTTAACCTAAAACTTTTTTAACTTAAAAAAGTATTTTGTCAGATTTTTTGTTATTACCAAGAAACAAAAACAAACATTGCTTGCTTTGTAAATATTCAATCTACTATGTTGTTTATTCAAGGTATCAGTGTGAATATATTACAGTTTAGGACAAGTCATATTAAAAATAGCTATTACAAAAGAAAAATCATGATTACTACCACAGTGGGATCTCTCAAGCCCCTGTTTAAAAAAAAAAAAAAAGGGCACAGTGGTAGGCACTTGTAATCCCAGTCCTGGGAAGTCAGAGACTGGCATATTATCAAGTTAGTGAGTCCCAGACCAATGAGAGACTCTATTTAAAAAACATGATAGCAACACCTGAATAATAACACCAGAGGATGACTTTGACTGATACAGAGGCACACACATATACATATGCACAATTTTAAAAAATAAAATTTCAGTGTGCTGTGAGGTTTGGAATAATCTTTAACGACTTATATGGAAGCATTAACATCAAAATATCCAATAGCCACTGTTGTGGAATATTCCTTTATATTGTGTGAAGATGTGACACTGTGATTAGTTTAATAAAGAGCTAAATGGCCATTAGCTAGACAGAAAGAGCTTTGACAGGACTTCTGAGGACAGAGAACTCTGGGAGGAAAAAAAGGTGGAGATGCCAGGTAGATGAAGAATAACCAGGATAAGCATAGTGGAGAAGAGTTAATAAACACATGGGAAAATGTGGATTTAAAAATACGGGTTAATTTATGTTAAAAGAGCTAGTCAGACCCTGAACATGGATGTCAATAAGGAGACCTCTGCACTCCAGGGAGCCTCTGGTAGTGGATTAGTATTTTTCCCTGGTGTAGGAAGGGACTTTGAGAGCCCATCCCACGTGAAGGGTTACACTCTGGCCCTGGACACATGGGGAAGGGCCCAGGCCCAGCACAGGAAGATTTGGTGGACTTTGCAGAGCCCCCGTTGAGGGCCCTACCCTGCCTGGGGAGTGGTGGGTGGATGGATGGGGGGAGGCGTGGGGGGTGAGGGGAGGGTGAGGGAGAAGGGCCTTACATGTGAAACAAGCTTGTTCCCTAACTTGAACTAATAAAAAAAAAATTTAAAAAAGAGCTAGTCAGAAACAAGCCTAAGCTAAGGCTGAGCTTTCATAATTAATAAGTCTCTGTGTCATCTTTTTTTGTGAGCTGGAGGGCAAAAAGAAAAGTTCACCTACAACCCACATTTATCATTATCATAGCAGTTTCACAGTGATCTATAATTTGGTCTGAGATGCACCCAGGGGTGTGGAGACTAAAGTTACAAATTAAAGTTTGCTGGCCGGGAACTAGTAGTGACAGTTGACTCTCACACCCCAATCTTCTTGTCCACATGTTGCTTGGTGTCAGATTGGCCTGGAACATTTCCTAACTTTACATTGAGAATCTCCTTGTCAACTGGGGATTTGATATCTTCAATCCATGTGTCCTCATATTCCTCAACTTTCTTCAGCTTCAAATTCCCCAATACTGCTTGATAGCAACTCCACCCTTCCAGATGGTTCAGTTGGAAGGCCCCAAATTTGGAGTAACTTGGGATGAATTTCTCTCATACCACGCACCTGGTACCTTCAGTATCCTTTTACTGTGTCAGTCACTTGGATGTTCTGATAGCCTACCAACTGATCCTGTCAAGTTAACACCCCACCTAATAGTCTTTCTCTATCCAACAGTTAGAATGATTCTTTTATTTTTAAATCACTCAGTTACATCATGTGTTGTGAGAGTTTTTCTTTCCAGCCACAAATGAAAACACAGGGATGCTATATTAATTATAGAACTATTGGCCGATTGCTAGGGCTTCTTATTGGCTAGCTGAATCTTAATTAGTAACCCATAAATACTAATCTATGTATTTCTACAAGGCCTTATCTTACCAGAGAACGACTGGTGTGTCTTATCCTTCTGGTCCCTCCATGGTGTCCCCCTCCCGACTCCTATGCCTACCTTTCCCAGAATTCTCTTTGACTCCTCACCACACCTATCTTCCTGCCTCTATCAGTCAAACAGTGTTTTATTCATCAACCAATAATAGAAACATATATACAGAAGGACGTTCCCCATCAATCATGTGTCTGTTTAAATTTAAGACCTTCCACTAACTACTATAGAATCATAAATGGCAAATCCCTTAATAATGGTAATAAACGTCATCAAAGGGTGTTTGATGTTTCTTCTTCCCCTTCCAAAAGATACCAAAAAGGGCTTCCATATGTCTTATACTCAGTTTTTACTTTTTTAATCCCTATATTTCATGATACAGTCACCACAGTTAATTTACCAGAATAGTATTGGTATTTCCCATGTGCACTGTATTTGCATTTCTTAGCTTTTAACTTTGCACTCTTTTTCTACTTGAATATCTCATTTTGCATATTGTATTACATAATCATCTTATATGAGTCTTATTCTATTCACACATCAGACATTTCCCCTCAACATTTTGGTGATTACTAAGGAACCAATATAAGCACTGCATATGGATTGTTTGTGATATTAGTTTTTATATTAGTTAAGTAGCTAGTAGCCTTGGTATTAGATCACATTGTAAAACTATTCAGAAAGAAACTGCCAAATTCTTTTCCAAATTGTCTCTGAATTTTCATGCTGCCATCAATGCAAATTGAGGCTTCTTATTGTTGACATCATACAAGTGGCTGTAAGTTGTAAGTTGTTTGGTTTTGTTGTTTTGTTTGGTTTTTTTTTTGGTGTATTCTTTTTTTGGTGGGTGTATAGTGGTACATTATTTTAATTTGTTTCTCTTACTTTGGATGGTTAGGTTCATCTTTTATACTAATGTTTTCAGTTTTTTTTTGGTAAAATACCAATTTAGGTTTTTATTTGACTTTCAAGGTTGGCTTATTAGAAACTGAGAAGCTTCTGTAAGGCAAAGGTCACAGTCAATAAGACAAAAAGACAGCCCACAGAATGGGAAAAGATCTTCACCAACCCCGAATCTGACAGAGGGCTGATCACCAAAATATACAATGAACTCAAGAAGCTACCCACCAAAACACCTAACAAGGAAATTAGAAAGTGGGGTGCAAAACTAAATAGAGACTTCTCAACAGAGGAATATAAAATGGCTGATAGACACTTAAGAAAGTGTTCAAAATCCTTAACCATCAAGGAAATGAAACTCAAAACAACTCTGAGATACTATCTTACACTGGCCAGAATGGCTAAAATCAAAAACACCAATGAAAATCTATGCTGGAAAGGATGGGGAGAAAAAGGAACACTCCTTCATTGCTGGTGGGAGTGCAAACTTGTAAGACCATTTTAGAAATCAGTATAGCAGTTTCTGAGGAAAAGAGGAATTATCCTACATCAAGATCAAGCAATTACTCTCTTGGCCATATACCCAAAGAATGCACATTCATACAACAAGGACATATGTTCAACTATGTTCATAGCAGTATTGTTTGTAATAGCCAGAACCTGGAAGCAACCTAGATGCACCTCAACTGAAAAATGGATAGAGAAAATGTGGTACATTTACACAATGGAGTACTACTCAGCAGAAAAAAAAAATCAATGGAAGCTTGGAATTTGCAGGCAAATGAATGGAACTAGAAGAAACCATCCTGAGTGAGGTAACTCAGTCACAAAAAGACAGACATGGTATGTACTCACTCATATATGACTTTTAGACATAGAGCAAAGGATTACCAGCCTACAATCCACATCACCAAAGGAACTCGAAACAAGTAGGACTCTACAAGAAGAATGCATGGACCCTGGAGAAGGGGAAGGGGACAGGATCTCCTGAGCTAATTGGGAGCATGAGGGTAGGGGAGAGGGAGCTCAGAGAATGAGAAGGGGAGAAGAGGAGGGAAAAGGAGGAAATGGGGGAACAGGAAGGTTGATTTGAAGGAAGAAAAGAGGAGAGCAGGATGAGAGATACCATAACAGAGGGAGCCAAAAGAGGTTCAAGGAGAGATCTGGCACTAGGGAGATTTCCAGAGATCTACAAGGATGATACCAACTGACAATCTAAGCAATAGTGGAGAGGCTACCCTAAATGCCTTTCCCCTATAATGAGACTGATAACTACCTTATATGCCATCCTAGAGCCTTCATCCAGTGGCTAATGGATGCAGAGGCAGACACCCACAGCTAAACACTGAACTTAACTCTGGAACTCAGTTGCAGAGAGGGAGGAGTGAAGAGCAAAGAGGTCAAGACCAGTCTGGTGAAACCCACAGAATCAGCTGACCTGAACAAGGGGGAGCACATGGACACCAGACTAATGCCTGGGAGGCCAGCACGTGACTGATACAGACCCCTGAATGGGGGTGTCAATGAGGAGGCCTCGACAGTCTTTAGGGCCTCTGGTAGTAGATCAGTATTTATCCCTGGCATAAGAAAGGACTTTGGGAGCCCATTCCATATTGAGAGATGCTCTCTCAGCCTGTACACATGGGGGAGTACCTAGGCCCTGCCTAGGATGATATGACAGACTTTGGGGATCCCCCTGGAGGGGTGGATGAGGTGGGGTGCTGGTGGGGGTTGGGGAGGGGGGAGGAAGAGGGACAAGGAATTGACATGTAAGGCAGGTTTATTTCTAATTTGAACTAATAAAAATGTTATAGAAAGAAAAAAAGATTGGCTTATTCGTTTCTTGGTGATGTAGTGGATTATGTTTTATAGCTTAGATACAAGCAAATTTATTGCATTCAATTTGAAGGTATTTTCCCCAGTCTTTGCTGCAGTTTTGTACTCTTAAAATTACTATTTGTAAAATGTGTGTTTTTATTCTAATGATGAAGTAATTTAATATTTTTATTTTATATGCTGTGTTTTTAATATTGGATCTAAAAATTAATCCTCAAAACCTAGTCCCCATAACTTTCCTTCCAGTGTTTCATCTATAAATTTCATACTTTCACACTTAGACATAGAAGAGTAGCCATGTCCTCCAAAGTAGTTAGTAATTTTATTGTGTTCTGATATACAGTATTGCAAGTACTGTTTTATACATTTATAGAAGTTTTAATACATTTCCACTTTTATATTTGTTAGTGATGGTATAATAAAATAATATTACCTTGTAGTTTTATGTGTTTTCCCTATTAAAGAGGATCTATGCATTATTATAAATTGAAAACTATGGTCCTAAGAGTTTGAAACTCTTCATCTAGAATGCCTTTGGTTGTAAATCAGATGAGTTTCTAATTACATCTCCCAATTTTCTACAAACTGACAAGGCAATGAGCAGTGTTTTAATTTAGAGTTAACTTCTTTACATATAGAGGCCACCATTCTCCTTGACCTTCCAGTTGCTAGAATATTATTGTCTAGAATCTACAAAGAACATACAAAACTAAACATGGAGAAGACAAAAGACTATGGAGATGAATGCAGAGTTCTCAAAACAAGAAATACAATTGGTTAATAAATATTTTTTAAAGTGTTCGATACCCTTAATTGCAATGGAAATACAAATCAAAACTAGTTTGAGATTACATCTCTTTCAGTAGGAACGACTTTTATAAAGGACAACAAATGAGAATAATTTCTTGCAAGGATGTAGGGAATGGGGAACCTTTAGAGAGTTAATGGACTTGCAAGCTAGTAGTCATTACAGAAATCACTGTGGACATTTCTCAAAAA
This sequence comes from Cricetulus griseus, assembly GCF_003668045.3. Lineage (NCBI taxonomy): Eukaryota > Metazoa > Chordata > Mammalia > Rodentia > Cricetidae > Cricetulus > Cricetulus griseus. The sequence continues at coordinate 187,602,367 of NC_048597.1, read as the reverse complement.
GCTAAAGGCCAATCTTCCATATGGTCAATCCATATCACTCACATCAACACAAAGGACTCAGTAGTCCCTTTAGTGATGATACCTGCACACCCATGTTCATTGCTGCCCTGTTAACAATAGCTAGTACACAAAATCAAGATAGATATCCATCAATAAATTACAATGAAAATGCAGTAAATTTATACAATGGTGTTCTATTCAGCAAGTAACCAAATTATGAATTTTGGTTTAAATTATGAAATTTACAGGAATAGATAGAAGTAGAAAATACTATATTGAGTGAGGTAATCCAGGTCCAGAGAGACAATACCATATGGTCTCTCTGATAATTAAAACATTGAAAACTAATCTTCAGATCACTGTGTTTAAGTTTGACTGAGTGTCAGTATAGCCCAGGTATCCAGAAAATAACTGTGAGTAGTCGGATCAGGGAAAAGGTCTGAAGGAAAGGGGATAGCAACACATATGTGATTTGAAAATGAAGTAAGGAATCCTGGAGAGGAGTACTTTCAAGGAGGATGGATAATGGATGATAGAATGAGGGGAAGTTTAGATGATTAAACCAAACTAAGGATTATGAAAAAGCCATGTAGAAACATACTACTTTCTAAGCTAACTAAACAATATGTACAAGTGTTCTGATCATACATTTATCAAAATAATATATAAAATGTTAAAGAGATGCATGAAAAGATACTCAGTATAATTTATCACTGTCCGGAGAAATTCAAATTAAACAATCTGTTAGTATGGCTATCAAGAATGAGATAGATAGCCAATGGAAACTAAAAGCATTAGTGAGGATATTGAGAAAAGGAATCCTCACAGAGATTTCATGTAAATGAAAGGGGTTCCTTTAAAAATTAAAAATAGAACCATTATATCATCCAGGAATCACCCTATTGGCTGTACAACTGGTAGAAGTTAAATCACATGTTGAAAGAAATGTCTATCTACACTCTACCTACAGTGTGCTAGATATGAAGAAACAACTTTGAATACGTATGTAATGGGGTGCTCTTTAGTCTACATGAAACAGGAACATTTCATAATTTGTGACAAGGTGTGTGATCTTGGATGACATTTTGTTAAGTAAATGAAATCAGCCACCCACAGAAATAGAGATCCCATACAGTCATAATATGCAGATTTACAAAATGTAGACTTGATACAGTACAGCGGGAAGGTGGTATTTGACCTGAGGGCTACCCATATTTGGAAGATTTGACACAAAGACATAATTTCAATTGGCTAGAAGGCATAATCTCAGTAGATCAACTCTATAACATGACAGCCATTAGTAATTAGTAATAAGAAATCGGTGTATTCATGAAAACATCAAAGTGATAAGTAGGTGAGGCAATGAATTTGTCAGTTGTCAAATTTAGGCATTCAACAATGTAGGCTTACATGTTATATGTGAGATTATACACAGTGTTAGAATTGTTTGTCAATTAAATAGTACCTAATTAAAAAGAATGGAAAGATGCCAGGGGGACCCTCCAGTAGAAGATGTGAGTGTAATATGTGAGAAGTAGATGCTTTCAAATGCTGATGTTGAGATGGTTCTAAGACATCTCAGTTGTTCGAATCTCTTAAAAGCAGCAGGAAAGCAACAGCAGTGTGGAAAATCAACAGCAATGCAATTCTGTCAAGTAGTGAGCTTGTCAGGTGAAAATGTGGATGGAGCCACTGAGTTAAATTTCCCGGAGTGTGTTGGCCTGATGAATCTTCATACAGAGGTGAACTTGACATGGAAGTGTTAAGATAGCAATGCCCTCTGCAATTCTGGTCACCTGTCTGACAGTAGTAATGGTCACTGGTAAAGACAGCTTTGACCTACAGAAAGTTACCTGCACATTAGCATGAGACTCAAACACCAAGAGTTTTAGTTATTAACTTGTGAAAGGGAAGTCTCAGTGGCAGAATTAGCTTAGGTATATTTTGGTGGAGACTGAGATTTTCCAATGTTTCTATATAAAAATAAGAAGTTTCTTTATCTCAGAAATAATCATGCCTATACCATGGTATGATGGAGGGAGGCTTTCTAGTTTTTTTTATTTCCAATAGAAGTATAATAACATTTGACCCAAATTCAAGTGAGTTTTTTAAATAAGTCTAGTTAAACAAATGCCTCTTTTAAATTAGATTTTTGCAGACTCTAGGAATACATGAATTGTTTTCACTTTTGTAATGATTAGTAAAGCATGTAGTGTCTGTAGTCCTTTTTCAATGCACACCTACTATCAGGTGTGTTTGTTGTTACAAACATATTAACTCAATTTGGAAATTTAAAGTGCAGAAAGGTAATCCTCCTTTTTCATAGTTTGAGGCCAATAAAATTTACTATTGACCAAAACATTCAAAGGGAAAGTATTATAAAGAAATTATCTGTTTTTTCTCTAACATTAAAAATAATTATTAGTTGATAGTTATTTATTATAATTATTATAATAAATCATGCAATTTAAACATTTTCTAGATGAAATGTAATACAGATAGGAAATTAAATAGACTTGATTTTTGTTTTCTGTAGACTAGCATTAGGGAAAAGACAAGGTTTCCCAGGCAATGTTAGCTAGAGCAGACATATGGTCAAACTGGTAGGTCTAGAATTCTTCAGGGAGTTCTTCATACATTTTGGTGTTTCACTCCATAACTGACTCTACATCTAGGTCATATAGACAATTGCCATGGATTTGGGTCAAATAGAATACAATTTTGACACAAATTCTCAAGAGAGACTCAACCAGAATCTAATGGGCCTTCTAGCTTCAAGGCTTCCCCCTGAAGACTACAATGCAAGCAAAATCTAATATATACTATAGTAGTCATTCTCCCTTTACTCTTCTCCCTCTTCATCTGTCTTTCCTTCTCTTGCTTATTTTCCTGCTTTCTTCTTTTTTTCACTTCTCTTCCCATATTAGTTACTAAGCAACTTAAGAGGTTGGTTTTGTTTAGGCTCAGTTTGAGAGATGGGCCATCATGACAGGAATCCAGGGCAAGAGAAGCTTGAAACAGATGATCGTACTGAATCTATAATGAGGAAGTAAGGAGGGATAATTTCCTCTGCCCAGCTCCCCTTCTCCTTTTTGTTTCCTCCAGGTTTCTAGCCCTGACAATGATTCTGCTTACACTAGGGTTGGTCTTCCTACTTCAACTAACCTAATTAAAAAACTCTCTCACATACAAGCTACAAGATTGTTTCCATAGTGATTCTAAATCCTGTGAAGTTGATAGTCAAATTAGCCACCTATCCTTTTCTATCCTTTTTCTTCTTTCATCTGTAATAAGTACTGGTGGATAGGAATAAGTAAATTAGATATTTGGAGAGGTTACATTTGTTGGGGATGTATTCAAACTGTGAATTCTGCTCCAATGGTTTAAAAAATGTCAGACTTGTCAAGCATTTATATCAACTGTTGATGTAGAATATTTTTTTCAGATGGATAAAGTCCATACATTACAAATGTAAAGTTTTCTGTGTAAAAATTCTATACAGCTTTCTGTAAATTATTGATTTTCATCTACCATAGTGGACCAGTTATAGAGCAATCAATTTTTTGAATTATTAAAAATATCTATTTGCCACATAATTCTTGAATTATCACATCAACAATATCATGATATAAAATATATCAAAAGAAAGCATAGAGCTGGTAAGATGGCTTAGAGGGTCAAAGTTCTTGCTATACACCTTGAGGACCAGTGTTCAATCCATAGTAACCATGTTTAAAAAAAATCTAGGTGTAACTGCATACTTTTAATTTCAGAACCCCTAAATCTACATAGGAGGTGATGAGCTTTTGGAAGTTTGAGGGCTGGCTAGCCTGCAGTACACAGCATAGTGGCAACAAAAGAAGCCATACCTCATCAATGTGGAAGGAGAAAACCTATTCCTCAAAGACACTCTCTGATCTCTAGTGCACACTGTGGTCCTCAATTCCTACACACACCAACAAAAGAAGGCATACATAGAAGCACTATTCTTATCTCTGAAACCTACTATTTTCTTTGCAAGGGAACTGTCTATCTTAACTTACAATAGTAGCATCTCACATGAAATATAGATCCCTAGCATTCTCTTTCTCACATCTTCTCTTCTGCCAGTGTCCATTCCCATTACTGGGCTTATCAGTCCTATACCATTACTGTGTCTGGTGAAACAGTCAATTTATTTCCTTTGTCGTTAGGCTCAAGGTCTACTTTTTTACCTCCAGAATATAGGTTCCATAGTCATCATAACTCAGTGAATCAGAGAGTAATCTTGGAATGTGATATAAATTGTATAGACATTTTAAAAGTACTTTTTACAGCTTGAGAAATTTGTATTTTTATAGAAAACATTTTGAGCATCCCTTCCCTTCCAATTCTTCCCTTATCTCTTTTTCCTTCCAATGCCATGTGTGCTGTTGTAGTTTGTTTCTTTTTTCAGTTGTCAGTACTTTATAAACTTTTGATCTAAATGTCTATGCTTTTTCTTCTTTTTTTCTTCCTTTTTTTCCTTGTTAGAAATGGTCTTACTACATAAACTTGGCTAGCTTAAAACCTGTTAAGTAGACCAGGCTTCTTGAACTCATAGAGATCTGCCTGCCTCTGTCTCCCAAGTATTGGGACTAAAGGCATGTACCATCTTATCGTGTTTTCAATAGTTATTCTTTATACTTTCAGTGAACAATTTTTATTTTGAAAATTGTCAAACACATTTGTTTACATAGCATTCAAAATATTTACATGTCTTTTAAAACCTCTCTAATTAATGATATATGCTTAATTACACAAGTCATTTCACATTCCGAAGGTTTTATAACTTCTTGTATGTATTTGGAATTATAAAGGAATATGATTCCTTGGGAAGACAGCAGTAGAAACTCGTGAAGTAAAGATTGTTCTTAAGATGCCATTTGGCATTATTTCTTTGTCTACATTAGAATTAAATTAGTAGATTAGAAATTAAAAAGTCTCTTAATAACCCTTAAAGAGAGAGAGAAGGTGAGAAGAGTCCCAGGAATAGGACTGTGACTAAGCACATTGGCTAAACATGTAGCTCTTCAATATAACTTCTTATAGTAAAGTGCCAAGGAGTGTTCATGAGTTATTTGAACCAGAACTCAAGAGAAGCTATTGGTAATAGAGTTAGAAACTGCTCTAATACTGGAGTTACTATTATCTCAGTGTGATGAACTATCCACCACCCTGTAAGAATAATAGCAGCTAATGTGGTAACTATTGTTGGTCACCTTTCAGTAGAAGTGCAAACCAGGGACAATTAGGGCTTGATACACTCTTCCTATAAGGAAGTGATGGGTGAGTGACTCTATATGGAATATACTTAATTGCACTGCAGTGATGTGGTTCTCTCTGGTTTTAATGAGCTCTTTCAGACCTCCTCTTTGTTGATTTCAGTAAATCCTCAACAGTGTGTTGGATTCTGAGTTCATATAGCTTTTAACTTTATTATTTTTCATTACAGCAATGATCTCAGCATGTGGAGAAGACTGACTGACTTGCAGGGATATTTCAAATTTTGCTAATGTCCCTGGATTAACCAGTGGATCATCAATTTTGACATAGGTGCAAGTTCATCAACCTAGGAGGGGTTCATTGAGTCCCACTCAGTCAGAAGGACAAGACAGAAAATATGATCAGCATTTTGATTCATGGCACTGAGCCTGGAAGTTCCTTCTTAGTAGGTTCAGGCAATCTAAATGGTTGATGAGCAGAGTTTTCACAAAATGTTCATTTCTGTACAGTATTTATCTGCAAAGATGATCTTCCTCCCTGATTGTATAACTTTGCAGTTGACTCAACAAGACTCGAGGGAAGCCCCCTATTGCAAAATTGAGGATATTGTTTGTATTTACTTTGAATTCAAGACTGTCCCTCTGCCCTCCTTTTCTTTTTCAAGGCCTGGGTAAATTAGATTTAATTTCCCAAAGCATGAGCTATTTCTTGAAAAAAAAACATGAATATTACATTATAGGATAATTTTAATGTTTTAATTTTATTTTTGAGAACTTCATATATGAGCACTACATCTCCAATTCTTCTCTGCCCCCTCCAACTACCTCTCAGTCACCCTTTCTCCCTCTCATACTCTTCTTTCATTATTGCTACTAATACCTATGTACACACACACACACACACACACACACACACACACACACACACACACAATCTATTGAGTCCAACTAACTTTGTTTTTTGAATCTGAAAACAAATCTAGGATCTTTATTACTTTTCTTTAAACAATTGCCAGGGCCGGAATCAAAGATAAATAGAAGGCACAGTTTTGCCTGGTTTTGTTATCAGATTTGGGGGTTGTTTTCTTGCAGGGATTTTTTGTCCTTTTTTTTTTTTTCAAATACAAATAAAACATGAAAAATCTCTACCTCAAAAAAAACTAACAGTTCAACAAAAATCCTTAGCTGCGTTCTAGATATTGACAGCCTACTTCACAATTACAATCCAATGGTAAAAACAGGTGTTTGGAACTGTTTGGTAATCACATGTCAAAAGAACAAAGTTCTGGAAACAGCTTTTATTCAGTTAGCCACACCAGCAGGGACGCAGTGGCAGTTGCCAAAAGGCAATTTTTCCACACCAGAAAGGAGTCGTGACTCTTGACAGATAACATGGATTTTTCCTGCTTCCAAAATGTTTAGCAAATCCTGTGTCTCCCAACAAATGAAACATCCATTGTCAGTGAGAAGCGAGATGCGCTCCTTTGGGGAATGGCCGTTACACTCCAGTCTGTATCTGCAGCATGAGCAGGAAGGTGAGACTCCCTCCTCTTCTTAAAATCCTACTCCTCCTAAAGTATCGTTCCGGAAAACTGGAAGTTAAGAACTAAAAGGTCAGGGGAGGAAAGGGGGAGTGGGGGCACACACCATGAACACAAGCGAAATTAAAATTGTACAAACTTGAGCAGTTTATAATAGACTACTCCAAGACACCAAAGGCTGGTTGAAGGAATTCACCATTCTGCAGGAGCCAGGGTTGTGTGCTGTGTGGAGATCTGGGCCAAGCAATTCACTGCCTTGGAGTTGCAATCCCCCGGCCCACACCAAAGCCTGGTTTCTGCACCATGCCTCCGCGGGAAGGGCCTCTTATCCCACCACTCAGCCCAACATGGGGGCCTCCAGGTCCCCGAAGGCAGTTATCCCTGCGGATAACTGCGGTCTCCTTCCCTGGCAGCTCGAGTCTTCTTCTCTTCCACGTTCAGACGGACTGCGCCTCGGAACATGATGGGCCTATGGTTAAGGACCTTTGGAACAGGCTCAGAATCATCAAACACAACAAAACCGAAGTTGGGCAACTCCCTGCCACTGTTAATGCGCAGCTCCACCACGTTCCCATAATTTTGGAAAAAATCCTTCAGTTCCGACTTGTCAACCTCATGTGGCAGGTTCCCGATGAAGACCTGGTGACTGTCAGGGTGCCTCACCATCCTCTGAGGTTCCACATCTCCTGGCTCACCAGCCTCACGGATTGGCCGGGGTTCCCTCTGAGGAGGAATATTGATCCGTTGCTCTCGAACTCTCTGATCTCTCTGAGGTCTTTTTGGTGGAATCTAAGATTCAGGCTTAGATTCTGGACGGGGCTGTGAAGGTGACACTTTTACCACATGGGGTGGTGTCCCCATCACTGGAACAGCCCCACTGGGAGGAAGGTTCTTACTAGTCACAGATGCCCAAGAAAATGTCCTCAAATCCTTCTGTGCTGGAGCAACATCCACTGGAGCCGGAGAAGCGCTCTTTTGCACATCCTCAGGAGCAGCTTCCTCCAATGCAGGCTCAGCCTTGTCCTCCTGGATGTCAGGCACAGGCTCTGATTCCGGCTCTGGCTCTGGTTCTGGCTCCGGCTCCACAACAGGTTCCTCTAAATGCTCCTCTAAGTCGTTACTTACCGTCTGCTCATAGAAAGTCCCAGAATCATCAGGCACCACCTCAGGTGTCTGCTGTCTTTCTTCAGGTTCTTCTACTTCCTCCTCAGATTCATCCTGAGGTTCAGTGACAAAGCCACCAAAGACCTCATCTTGGTATCTGAAGATGTGGTTGTGAACATAGAACTTGTTAGCAACAGAACCCTCAGGAGCAAGAACAAAGGTCTGCATGAACCTCCGCAGAGTCTGGTTGGACAGCAGCCCCATCACTTGGACCACCACCCCACCATTCAGAGTGGCGTGAGCATCCACGTGGCGGATCTTGGTGTGGCAGTTGGTGAAGCTTCGTGACATCACTTTCCTATGGATTTCCTTTTGCCCATAGACCGCATCCGCTAGCTTCCAGTTGGAATCCAAGCCCCCATGGGCATTGGAAGAGTTCTTTCCATAAAATCTGTGCAGCATGTCCGGGGCCTGGTACAGCAGGGTGTAGTAGTACTGTCACACAAACTCCCGCCAGACCAGCAGGGGACTAGGCTTCTCCATAACCATCGCTTTGGTTGATTCAACCTGTGTGGCTGAGCGGGAGGACTGGGCTGATGCGCGGATTAGGTGGCGGCGTCCCTAGCGCGATGAGTCCATCTAACTTTGCTCCTACGTCCATGTGTATTCAGGGCTGACAATCTAGGGTTTGGACAATGTATGTGAGAGCTCGCCATTGTAGAAAACCAATTCTCCCTCTCTCAGCAGTTCTTCATCTAGAAGTAGGAATTTGTGGAATCCCCTCCCCATGCTCGCATGCATTCTGTTTTTAAATCAACCAAGTCTATTTAATGCTGCCTGTATATGCATGGGTGTAGACCACCCAGTAGAGCATGGGTAATCTTTCAGCGAGCACGTCCCCACTCTAATAGTACCTCAGCTACATGTAGGACTTTATAAATGCCTCCTTCACTGATGTTGGGGTATTTGGCTGGCTTGATTTTGTCCGGGTCATTTGCCTGCCGTCACAAGTGCTGTGAGTTCATGTGTACAGTGACTCTGTCAGGTCGGGCAAACTCTATTTCTCTACAGCTGTCCACTACCTCTGGTTCTTACAGGTTTTCTGTTCCTTATTCTGATACTATCCCTAAGCCTTGAAGGGAAGGGTGTGTGATATAAATGTCCCATTTAGAGCCATGACTCGTTTAGAGGTTATTAGGTCTAATGTTAGCTAGCCATACTCTACACAACTAAGCTAGTACATGGTGTTATATATCATAAATTACAATTTTAAAACATTGGGAGAAGCAATACTATTATGATTCAAATGTATGTTATTAGTAAGTCATCTATGGGGTTGAATAAGATGGCCAGGCCATTAAGAGCATGTACTGGAACAGAAGATAGCCACAGAAGGTCTAGCAAATCCTAGGCTGATGTAAGTTGGAGCAAAATCCTACCACCTTTTTGTTGTTGTGTAGCTCTCTAGAGACCCTTTATGTAAATATAGTCAGTCACACTGGGGCTAATACTTCAGCATATGAAATTAGAGGACACAACACAGTTCATTAACAGTTATAACTCCCATTGGAAGAAATAAACCTAGGTCTTCAAAGTTTCCACAGATTTAAACAGATATTTGGATAAACTTTTCTTGTACCATACACACAAAAAAATCAATTTTTGGTGAATTTAATTATTATTGAAAAATAAAATCCCTGTATATTTTTGTAAGAGCACCTAGCAAACTATCCTTATGATCCTTTATAGAAGAGTACCAAGGACATGGGGTTCCAGAGATGCCTGTTGCTATCAGAGGAAACATCCAATGACAGACAGAGAATGTGTTTACTACAGCAAAAGCCACAGTTCATTCTGAAGAGCTGGATGATGACAGCCTAGGTGAGTGGCTGAGTGACTGAGACTCAATGTGGGAGGACTTTATAGACTGAAAGGAAATCTTACATTGCAGGGCCTTCTGGGAACTGAGAAGACAGTTCCAGAAACTGAATCCGAAGGGTGAGTTTGATCGAGCTTTCAATATAAAAAATGGTGACTTTGAAGGTATGTACATGAAATGGCAGCTATAGCGAGATGCTGATGAGGTTTCCACTGGATGCTTGGGTCCTTGAGTTCCCCTGGAGAACACAGTCATTCACTGAAACAGCTCTGTTCAGTTACTATACAGGCACAGCCACAACCACTGACTGAGTTAAAGTTTGACTATGAGGTTTCTTGTCTTCCTGACTGTCCTACCTTAAGGTATGAAAGAGTATTTTTTAAAATCTCCATAAACTCCATGAAAGTTACATGAATGAATCATAGCTGTTCATAATTGCATTACCAACAATAGCCTCCAAACAGAAATATGACAACAAGTTGGTGAGTTATGATACTTTATGTGTTACAATATTATTCAGCCATAAAAATGAATGTGGAGGAATTTCATGACTATAACCTCACAAATGTAATAAACTGCAATTTGCAGAATAACACAGAAATTGCAATTCATCTATAATATTTTAAAATATTCAAAACTATAGTATTTTTTGCTTATAATACAAATTTATGTAGAAAGCATATAAATAAATGATAGTAATAATTGCATTGTTTCAGTGGTAGTAGGACTAAGGTTATGAAAGGACATCAGAGGAATTTTCATCTATCATGCCTAATCTTATACTGCTATGCTTTGAAGCTCTTTGTAATTTCATAAATTTACATAATCTATGCAAACAAGACTAACAACTTCTAATATACATAAAATGCCAATAATCACATAGTACAATTGTGGATCCTTAGAGGAGATATTTTCTTGATAACTTCTTATCTTTTGCTTTTTTCCATTCAACCAATATTTATTTGGTACTCATCATATACGAGATATAGAACTGGGTATTAAGATCCTTATCTTAAAGGAATAGACATTTATGCTGCATTGATTTTCTTAATCCTGTCTATGGGTCTAGCAATGTTTGATCAATTTGATCCAAATTTGAGATGCTTCTACTTTTGTATCCTACTCCCTTTTGGATACTGTCTCTGAGAGCATCATGTATAGGGTACTCTTCTCAGCTTTGTTATTTTGAGTTGACCCAGCTTTGAAAGCTGGGAGCTTTCCTATGTGCTGTAATTTTAAGAAATGGATCCCTTAATACCCTCTTGCATGAGTCTTTCTCTTTCTTCGTGTGTTACATCATCACTTATAGTCTAACTTTCATTTAAAAAAAACAATGCTAATGTGCATCTTATCTTTTGTGATGGCTTTCACATGTTCTTTGGCACACAGCAAACATTGCCAGCTGAGTGTTAGTCTCTTTGAATCTCTTACATGCTCTAAATATTTTTATGTCCTAAATATTTATGTTTTCGAGAAAATCAGAAAACTAGCATTCATACTCTTCATATTTGACTTTTAGATTTTGAAGATGTGTCCACTTTGACCATGACTTGTAGCAGAGAGAAGATTTACTTTCTTGTATATATTTTCTTGCAAGTTTTTTTAGTAATTTCCACACACAGTGTTGCCTTGCAAGCCTTCTGTTTCCTTCAGCACTTGACTCGAAAGGAGTTTATTCACTGGTCATGAAGAAAAGCTAAGTAGTTGAGGTAATATAGGTCATTTAGGAAAGTTTCTGAAAATATACATCTTTCTGTGATTTTTCTAATTTGGAGTCACAAAGCAGTGGTTTTGTTTGATTTATCATATGTATACAGAACATCACATTAGCCTTCTAAATGTGTACTGCCAGTGCTCTTGCATATTGCATACTAAAATGACTGAACACACTGTAAGATAATGAGGTCCTGGAGCTGTCAATCTGTTCTCTCTGGCACCTGTGGTAGCTCACTGGGCCTTGGATTAACTTTGGGAGGACTCTGACAGCAAATGGTGGCTGTGTGCACAAGGAGAGTGAAGTCATCCAAAAAAGGAGGTGGGATCAGTGCTGCACAGGAGTATGGACAGTTACCCTAGGGAACTTCTATGTGAGACACTAATATAAAAGATATTGTAACAGCAAAGTATGGGCAAGATACACTAGATTGAAACTATATTCTATCCACCAGCAACAATTTAACATTAAATGTGATAAACATTTGCAGTGGTCTACCCCAAGTTCTGCCAAAATTGAATAGACAGCCCCATGATACGTAAGATAAAATCCCTGATACTTTAAGAAAATGAAAACAGTACCTCGAGGTGTGTTTGTGCATGTGCTTGGATGTGTCACTCACAGAGTTGACTCTCTTCCTCAAGATAATTTAGACAATGGCCATACCCAATGTTAAAATGATATGACAAAAGCATAGTCATGCAGTTTGACTGTCACTTAAGACTACCCTACTTGCTTTTATTTACACTTGTACATGCAGCATTCCTTTCTTCCAAACAGAAATCTGAAGAGCTGTCTGCTGTGGCTTTTTGGTTGAATGCTGCCGGTCAGCTCATGAATAGGCAAACAAGGAAAAGGGTCAAACAAAAAGCAACACCTAATATTCTAGACTTGGCAGCAGGCAGGGGGACAGGTGGTAGAAGTCTATCATGCTGAAAGGCACTCAGAAAGATGACACTGAACATGCGTAATAGAGAAAAGTTTACCCAGACACTTCTCCAGTTTAGAAATGCTGAGAACAAAGGATCAAAATTCTCAGTGAAAAGTGATTTGTATGTAGAAAGGAAAAGGGCATTTCTGTAAATAGCAGATGGTTTATATCATGTCATGCCAGAGGGAAGACAATAAAGGTAGGAGCACATTCTGCAAGGTTGAAAATGAATCTGCCATGAACATCTCCCCCCAAACCAACAGGCATAGATGATAAAATATAAATATGGTGTGTGTAACATTTGAGAAGTGCAATTGGCTTTAAAATTCAGACTGCTTAGTACCAATAATAGGAATGCTTAACAATGGGGAAAGATGTTGAGAATTTAGGACACTAGAAGTGATATTCTTGGTTTCCTTCAGGTGATTAAATTACTCAAAGGGGTTGAAAAGAAGCTATCAAGAACTAAGAGACATGAATATTTGAGAAAAAAATCAAAAGTCACCTGAAAGAAGAAGGAAGACAGGGTGGAATTCAAAATGTGGTCAACTGCTAACCAGAAAGTATTTGTCATAAACTCCTGGAGAACATGCATCCTCTGGCTTGTAGAGGGAGAAAGGAGGGGAAGAAACAAGGCTTTGCCTGTGGGTATGTACTCCAGTTATCCTGTTGGACCCTCTGTGCCCAGCCCAAAAGCATTAGACACAGAAGCATTTGGATGCTGACAATAACCATTCACTGCAGGAATGGTACTCCTCAACCTGGCACTTCCCCATGTCTTGATCAACTCTACTGTACCCTCAGCTTGAGACTATTGGTGTTTCATTTACATCTTCTTCTTTTCCTATTGTTGCCATTCGTTACGTCTTCACTTTCCTTTTTAGTCAGTCCTTGAGTTTCCAAGAAAGACATTTCAAGATTTGTTTTTGGTTTGTGCTATTTTAGTATTTTACAAATCCTGTAATTCTTCATATTTCTACTGCAAGATATTAATTTCATTTGTTTTTATTTTTGCTGTAGTGTATGGTAAAAATGACAAGTGTGATATATTTGATAAATGTACAAATAATGAGATGATTATCACCTAATGCACTTATCTTCTCCTAATGGTAAAACATTTTAAAACTTACTCTTCTTGGCAAGTTGTCAGCAGACAATACAATGTAATTAACAAAGTCCTCAATTTCTGCATTTGCTACCTATATTTATTATTTCTACATAACTACAAATTTTCACTGTTCTATATTTTTTCTATATACCTCCCTGTGTTAGCCATCTAGCTTTTGTTTCCATGTACTTGATTATTGTTTTTAAATAACACAGAAGTTACATCATCAAGTATTTTCATTTCCCCCATCTCCTCCTCCTGGTATATCACAATTAATTAATTAATCACTTATTAATTCATTCACTGACTAATGTCTTGTTTGTTTCCATATTTTCTCTACTGTGAATAATATTCCAATTAACATGAAAATACAACTATCTTTATGGAGTGATCATTATATATATAGAGAGAGAGATAGATAGATATAGATATAAAGATATAAAGATATAAAGATATATAGATATATAGATATATAGATAAACAAAACATAAAATAGGTATACAGTAGTTGTGTTTTTAAACTTTTGAGGAACTTCCATTTATTCTATAATGGTTATAATCAATCTACATTTCCACAAACAATGTTCAAACATTGTCCTCCCCCCTGCCTTCACCAAAACTTGCTTTTGATCTTTTTTTTTGACAAAAGTCATCTTAACTCATGTGAGATGTCATCTCATTGTGATTTTGATTTGCATTTTCAAGATTAGTGATAGTCATGAGATCCTATTTGTATGATTCATGTCCATTTTTAGGTATTGTTTATAAAAATACACATTTTAATTGTAAAATCATGTTTTCTATTTAATGCTATAGAATTGTCTGGGATTTTCATCATACACTTGAATATTTCTCTCTCTCTCTCTCTACTCTCTCTCTCTCTCTCTCTCTCTCTCACACACACACACACACACACACACACACACACACACACACACACACACATGCATAATGTTTTCTCCAGGTCTTTATTGTGTTTAGATGCTATTGACTGTGCCTTACAGATTTTCAGTTTTATGTCATCTTATTATTTATTTATTATTGCCTATGCTTTTGACATTATGCTGTTAAAATGATCATCAAGGAGTTTCAAGCTTTTTGTACTCATATAGTTTTGAATTTTATTGTTTATATCTTTGTTGTTGTGTTTAAGTCCATGTTGAATAGATTTTAGATTATCTGTGAAATAAGTGTTTCATATCTTGTTTTCCCAACACTTCTTAGAGACTTTAGTTATTCTTTCTCCATGGTGTCTCATTGCTATCTTTATTTCCTTTAAAGGTGGTTGGTCCTGAGTCACCTGAACTGGCTTCTGGGGTTTCTGTTTTGCTCTGTTTGTCCATATTACTGCTTTTATAATGTTTTCATTAGCTCTTTGGAATTTGAAACCTAGTAGTGTAATGTTTTTAGTTTTTTCTCTTTTGTCAAGACTTGCTTTGATTATTTGGGAGCATTTTATGAAGTTTTGGTTATATTTCCTGTCTATGAGAAATAAATGGGATTTGTGTTTTAGCAGGGACTGTTTTGAGCTTGTAAACAACTCGGCTAGCATGGACATCTTGATAATTATTTTCCTATCCATGAGAATAAGACACTTTTCCTTCAATTTGTGATGTCAGGGTCTTTCATCAGATTTTTGCATTTTCTACCACCTTCCTGGGTTAAGTATATCCTTAAGCATTTTTATTTTATTCTGTCTCAAATAACAATAAACTATATGAAAGAAAAATTAGGATATTGCTTCTTTAAACACCCAAAAGATCACTCAGTACTCACTCTGACATAGACTTGTAGACGTTTCTGACATTCCTCTCTTTTACTCAGTGCTCTCTTCCAGCCAAGTGTAGGTTTCACTACCTGAGGACTTCTGTTCTGTTCCCACTGACAATGATGGCCTTGCACCTGAGTGCTTTTTGACCATCTGTTGTTACTGCCACCTGGTGGTAGGCCACTACCTTAGTCCTTCCTTTTCTTTTTGGCATCTAGTTTCTTTAAATCATGAAATAACAACGATAATAAACAGACAGTATAGATTATCAAGCACAGCATATGAAGTCTCAGATTCTACAGAATTGACATCAAACAATAAACAAAGTAACCACCATGATGGTTTATGCTTATAATCCCAGAATTAGGGAAGTGGAGCAGGAGGATGATCAAAAACTGGAGAAACCTGATTTTACATGGTGATGTCTAGGAGGGTTGTGAATACATGTCAACACTTCCCCAAAATAAAAGCTGGAAAATGTAAGTGGAAATGTATTTCACATTAATGGTGACTTCTAACAAAAATAGAAGTGTGTGGGGAAGAGTTCAAGACCTCTGAAGGTTACAGCTTTGATGGATAGAGTCATCTCTGTAAGAAGGAGGCTTAAGAATAAATTTCCTCAGTGATGAGCCACCATGTGTCTATATTGGGTAGACCTGTAACCAAGAAAGAAGAAACAAAGGTATGGAGGTGACAAAAACAATCTCATGTCTTTGAAATCCAACAAGAAAGACAATAGATGGTATACGAGGACTTTGGGTGGTTTAAGTTCTTAAAGAAAATAGAGATCTAAAGCACAAAAGGTGCTCATGGTCATCACACATTTTGAACTTCATTCTAAAGGAGAAATCTGAACAAAAGAATAATACAATATGCTGGGAACTATTCTTATTTCTTTATTAAGAGTATCATATCCCGGGTGGAGAGATGGCTCAGAGGTTAGGATCACTGGCTGCTCTTCCAGAGGTCCTGAGTTCAATTCCCAGCAACCACATGGTGGCTCACAACCATCCATTATGAGATCGGGTGTCCTCTTCTGGTGTGCAGATGTACGTGGAAGAAGAATGTTGTATACATAATAAATAAATAAAATCTTAAAAAAGAATATAATGTCATGTTGTGACTTGAATAGACTTATTTCATATTCTGAAACCTAAGACCTACATGACTCATTAAAAAGATATAGATATTGATATAGATATAGATATAGATATAGATATAGATGATGTAGATGTAGATATAGACATAGATGTAGACATGATGTAGAAATAGATATAGATATAGATATAGATATAGATATAGATATAGATATATGCACACTAGTTAAATTAGAGTCAATTGTAATTTAACTGTCAATAAGATAGAGCTATGGATTGTTGACAAATTCTATTAGTTAAATTAGAGTCAGTGGTAATTTAATTGACTTGAAAAGTAAGAGCTATGGATTCTATACAACCCAAAAGACGGACAAAGGAGAGTGAACAAATCATGTTCTCTAAGAAGTGCTCTCTGGCACTCTCAAACTCATTCACTTGAAAATATCTCAGAATTTCTTATCTTCAAAGTTTTTGAAAGCACCATAGCCTCTTTGCTCTTCCTCTTTCCACAACACACATATTTTTTATTATATTACATTTCATTATATTATTACATACATATATATGGTTACATCTGTCAATGTCTCTTCTAACATAAATTAAATCAAGATATTTGAACCAGGTTTGGTGGTTCACACCTTTAATCATAGCACTTGTTAACCTAACACAGGAGAAGTGTTAGGTTGAGCAGACTCTGGGCTACAGAGGATGACCCTGACTGAAAGAAACAAAACAGCAATAAAAGATATTTTTAAAATAGTTGTGTCTTTACTTTTTTAGATGTCAACCATAAATCCATTGCTTGACTTGAAGACAAATGGCCATGTTTTATGACCAGTAGCTATATATTTAAAAAATGAATGATTAGAGAAACACTACTTTAAAACTTTGTAATTCTCTTTAATTAATTCATTAAATGTCTAGCTTGTTAGATGACAAGGACCCTCAGATCAAATGTAGCCTTCCATCTATTGAAAAAGCTGCCACCATGGAAAGCTGCAAAGCTGTGCTGTATGAGCATGAGCACACAAAAGTGAGAAACACAGGTGATATAGTTTTATCATATAACTTTGTGACATGTGTGCCTCCTGTGTATAGTTCTCCATTTTCTACATTGTGAGAATCACTGCTCAGAGCAATATAGTTATGTAAATAAGGATCTGTCTAGGTCCAGTATCTTTGTTTACAGGTGAGAGATGGACTGCCTTAATCGGAATGAAACAAAATGGATATTATAAAGTTTATTCTTGAAATGATAATGTGACCATGGAAAATTAGAAACTTAAATTATCTTACATGGCTTAGTTTTCCTCATTTTTCACATTAAAGAGCAAGATTTCTAGAAATACTAAAGAAATTTTTAAAAGATTTGTGTAAAGTTCAGTTCACATGCAGATAATAATTTATAGGTGATGCATTTTCTTCATTTTATCCATGACTTAAGGACAGACTTTCGGCATGAAGGCTTATTTATTATTATTTATTTATTATCACCCAGTGGACATAAGGTAGTCATCAGACCAATTAAAATGCTTAACTTGAAGTAATTCAATTTCAAATGTCTTAATACTGAAACTGTTAAGAAAGATATGATCTGGTCCTGGGAAGGCATAAAATCATCTATAATCTTGAACAGATTAAAATATGTGAATGTAGTAATGTCTGGTATGACAAGATAATTAATGCATTCTATCTTGTCATGAATGATACAGGTATCCTAACCACTTCTCTATAGTTGGGATAAATGCCATGACCAAAAGCAACTTGGGGAAGAAAAGGCTTATTTCACCCTGCAGGTTACATTACATCCTAAGTGAAATCAGGGTAGGAACTCAAGCAGGAATCTGAAAGCAGGAACTCAAGCAGAGAGCATTGAGGAACATTGCTTGTTGACTTGCTCTGCATAGCTTGCTTAGTTTGCTTTGTATGCAACCCAGGTCAAATTGCCCAAGGTTGGGGCTAACAAACATATGTTGAGCCCTCCCACATAAAGTGGATTGCCTTAATAGCAAAGGATTGATTGCGCACAGACCAATCTGATAAAGACATTTTTAAAATTGAGATTCCCACTTCCGTACTCTAGCTTATATCAAATTCACAAACAACTGACCAGCACATGTGGGGTCACCACCTAATTTTTGATTGAATTTGAGGCATGTGTAGTGGTTTGAGTAGGAATGTCTCCTTAAGCTTTGATGTTTGTATACTTGGTCTCCAGTGTGTGGGGCTGTTTGGGAAGGTTTAGAAGGTGTGGCCTTGCTGAACGAAGTATATTGCTGTGGCCAGGCTTTCAGATTAAATGTCTCATGCCACTTCCAGTCTGTTCTTTCTGCTTGGTTTTTGGGGTTGAGATGTGAGCTCTCTGCTTCCATCTCCTGTCACAATGACTACTGCACTTCTCATGTTTCCCCATCATGAAGGACTCTTACCACTTGGAGGCTGTAAGCAAAAGTACTCTTTCTCCCATATGTTGTCTTGGTAATGATATTTTATTGATGCACCAGGAAAGTCACTCAAAGAGTGTGGTACTGTAAATTTTACCAAGGACCCATGATTGGGAGCTTGTAGGCACCAAAGATGAACCCACTAATATTTTCCTAAATGGGCATATTATCAAAATGCCCTCTAAATTTCTGTCTCTGGAGCCCTATGTTAGTGCATCTCTCAGACCTCACCAGGGAAATTTCTTTAGGCAGGGGATGGTGGTTAGCAGAGATATTCACAGCTGGTCAAAGTGTAGAGAGTCAATGGAGTGCTCATCCACAAGTGGGCATCTCTATCACACCCTGTCCTCATTTTGTTTTCTGTTGCTTTGCTAAACATCTTGATCAAAAGCAACTTGGGGAGGGAAGAGTTTATTTTACCTTACAGTTTATAGTCCATCACAGAAGGAAGCCAGGAGAAGATCTCAAGTCAGGAGCAGAGAGGCAGGAAGTGAAACATAAGACTGGGGAAAAAACAACACACAGTTTTTCTGGTAGATTCAGGAAACTCTACACCTGCTTCTGCCCTTGGTAGTTGCCCCATTGTCACAGAACTATAATGTACATGTTTCCACTGCAACCAGGGCTGTGCCTTCTTGGATTCTTGAGTTCTTTATGTATTCTAGATGCTAACCTATCAAATGTATAGCTGGTAAAGATTTTCCCCATTCTTTTGGCTCCCTCTTTGTTTGAGCTATTTTGTGCTATACAGAAACGTTGTAGTTTCATGAGTTCCCATTTATTAATTGTTGATTCTTTTCCCTGTGTAATCAGAGTCCTGTTCAGAAAGTCCTTTCCTGTGCCAGTGAGGTCAAGTGAAATCTTAATTATTGCTCTATCAGATTCTGTTGAAGACATTGCTGGCTGGTAGAGGTCACAGTCTACCATAACCTGGCAGCTTTCTATAAGTTCAACAAACAGAAACCCACTTCCTCCATAGCAAAGCTTCCTGCTCTCTACCCAGTCTGGTCTGGAGGATGTCTCTAGGTCCAGGATGCCTGACTTATCTCAAGGGTGACCCTTGACACAGTTACCTGCTAATGCTCTTCCCCAGAACACCCACATGGTAATTAGGCAAATATTCTGGCCACTTTTTTAGGATCCTACTGCCACATACAAAGCCTTGTGATAGGAGCTTGTCACTAAATGAAAATTAGGGTTTGCTCCTAGGCTCCCCAATCCTGTATATTCCTTATACTCTAGAACAAAGTTGAGCTGCTTCACTGAATCCTGTCTTCTGGAAGACTGTCTCCATTTGTGCTCATGGGCCTTGTACAAATCTTTCTGCTGCTGCTTCTGTCTCCTTCCCCTCCCAGATGTATGACTGACAGACTAAGTGGGAAAGAAGACTCCCACAAGATTCAGGATATCAAGCCTTATGCTGGGGTCCTTGATCCATTTGGAATTGAGTTTTATTTGGAGTGTGAGATTAGGAAGGAGTTTCATTCTACTATGTGAACGCATCCAGTCTGAACAGCTCTATTTGTTTCTGTCTTTTCTGAAATGTGTTTTATTGGCCTCTTTGTAAAGATTCATGTGGGTATAGGAGTATGGGATTATATTGGGGGTCTTCAA
Organism: Cricetulus griseus; assembly: GCF_003668045.3. Classification (NCBI taxonomy): domain Eukaryota; kingdom Metazoa; phylum Chordata; class Mammalia; order Rodentia; family Cricetidae; genus Cricetulus; species Cricetulus griseus. Next base: position 187,581,925 of record NC_048597.1, on the reverse strand, counting down.
CTCTATTCCATTCATTTGTTTGGTTTTGTGCCAGTAGCCTGCTATTCTCATCACAGTAGCTCTGTAATGAGAAATCTGTGATGGTAATATCTCTAGCCGTTTTGTTCTTGTTCCTCTTGTTTGTGATGTGATCATTTTGGCAATCTGGGTCTTGTTTTTTCTAATTATTCAAGTACTATGTTGAACAGCAGCAGAGGAGTAGAAACCCTTGTCTTTTTCTGCAGAGACATTTTCTCTGTAATGTGAATTTCCCACCTGGTTTGCAGCCACCTTGCCCAAAAGAAGCACACAGATACCATATTTGCTATAAATCTGTTGGCCGGTGACTAGAGTTTCTTATGGCTAACTCTGTCTTAACTATTAACTCATAAATACTAATTTATGTATTTCCACATAGTCTTATCTTACTGGGGAATGCCGGAGCTGCAACTCCTTTGCCTGCAATATGATGACTGCTCAGCATCTCCACAGAGAAGAGAGCGATTTTCTGTTTGTCCCTGCTTATATTCTGATTTTGCCCAGCTATGCCACTTCCTGGGATCACATGATGATTCCTCTCTGCCTACACTTCCCAGAATCCTCCTCATATTCTAGTCCCACCTATCTTGCTGCCCTATTGGCCAACAGTGTTTAATTCATCAAGCAATAAGATAAACAAATACAGGAGACCATTCCCCATCATTTCTCCCATTGGTTTATCTGTCTGTATTTGTGCCAGTACCATCCTGTGACTTTCAGATCTGGAAGGGTAATCAGTCCATCATTGTTCTTTTTGCTCAGTGTTGTTTTGGTTATCTGGAGTCCTTTGTGGTTCTCTGTAAATTTTAGAACAGATTAAACATGTGAAGAATAGTTAATTTTAGCATGCAATGAGGTAAAAAAAAAAATAGAAGGAAGTGGCCATGGATTATGTTCCTCTTTGGTTATTTAATGAATTTTAGGAAGAAGTTGAGTTTTGCACCGCAAGAAAACAATTACATAAAAGCAATTATCATGAACTCACACAATGCAACCACGACATGTATTTCAGCAAAACAAAGCAACCAATACCCATATGTATTTCTTTCTGATGTAAGAAAGACATAATGAACAGGAAAAGATCAAAGGCCAAGCTCATCATGTAGAATTAAATTCCTATTCTTTCCTGTTTAACTACCATCCTAGAGGGAGACAAATGTATAAACGGTAATTTATAATGTGTTATGGGTTTCTTCTAACTGTAGATTTTATCTAAAATAGCCATTCATAGTCTTTTTATTTGATGGAGTATTTTGTTCTATTTGGAGATAACAAGGGAAGAAGCAAGGTCAGAGAAGAATACAGGACAGTAGAAGGGTTGGGGGAGCGGAATCTTTAATTATTTATCATTAGTTCTGACATGACCTCTAAACATGTACTCACTTTCTATTCATTTTTTGCATCTTTTTTGTAAAACTTAGTTTTTAATCTCTCTCTGCTTCCCGCATTGCTGCTGCCACAGCTTCGCAGACAAGATGAACTGTACCCTCAAGCTGTCAGTAGAAACAAGCCCCTCCTCCCCTAAGTGACTTCTTGTCAGGGATTTTCTCACTACAATGATAAAAGCACCTACTAGATTTGTATCTCAATTCAATGATAGGGTTCTTTGGTGTTAATTCAATTTGAAAATTCATGTCCCCATAAAATGGAAAAACATGATAACAGTTTTTGTCTGTAATATTTTAAAAATTGGAAACAATTCAAATATGTGAAAATGAATAAACTTTTGCAATTCTTGACACCATAACATTATCCAGTGTTAACACAGAAATAATAAGGCATAAAAAGATATGATAAAACTAAATTGTATATTAATATGTGAAAGAAACTAGTAAGAATGGGCCATATTGTGTAAAATTTCATTTGTTTGGTATTCTGGAAAATATAAAATTATTAAAATAATTGAAAACATCAGTGGTTGCTATAGTTGTGAAGGAGGGATAGAGGTAGGTCAAAAAAGACTTAGGGAGCAGTGAAACAGCTTTGTCTAATACCATTGTGGCTGCCAAATACCTATGTGTTCCTCCAAGCCCCACATATTGTACACCAAAGTGGAACCAACCTTCTTATAAACTATAGATTTAGAATGGTGATGACATGTCAGACTCATCAGCTGTAACAAATGAACCACGCTAACAAAGTACATAGCGAATGGGGCACACATTATTAGAAGTCTTTGAATCTTCCTTTGAACCAATGTAAAAGTAGAAAAAATATTTTAAAAGAGAAATTGTAATGTTTTGCACTAAATGCTATGGTATTCTTTTTCTGTGCCACGCAGTCCCCATTGTAAACAATATAGGCTCTGATTTTTCAAAAGCTAGCCTGCTGTCTTTGTACCTCAAAGCTATCTTCCTTCCACATTCATCTCTGTCATGTACAGAGACCTTTCTTGCTCACTTCACTAATAAATTAAATGAACTATGAGCAAAGAGCTCCAAGGAAGGTCTCAGAAGCCTCAGATGACAAGACAAGAGAGTCATTCTTTTCACATCATTAGGAGGGCACTGTTGTGGATCACAGAACTTAACAGTCTCTGTGGTATCCGATCACCTCGTCTCTGTCCTTCCACCAAAAACTTTACAACTTTTCTACTCCCCATAGTTTTATGAAGATTTAATACATGTTTGAAATTCTCCAATTTTGCTGTGGAATACATTCAGACAAGTTGTAAGAAATGATTAGTTCTTGGAAGCTAGTTGAAACAGTGAGGGTAGGTCTTCAGATGAGTTTTAGGGTTTAGATGCCAGCCTACAAGTACTCTGAGGACTAGAAAATTGATTGCATGTCCTCACAAAATATCTTGCTACCTTGAAAGTACTAATCAAATATTAGCATCTCATAATACATGTGGAATGTGTAAATGGTTAATTTGGAAACTGACATTTATAGGATGTTAATATATATACCACTTTCATCAAAAATAGGTAAAATTAGCTAAGCACCTTGGAGAATGCAGAGAATCTTAACACTTTTGGGTCCTGAGACCTGGGTTGTCTGTCCTCATCCCAGTTTTATAAAGCTTCTTCAGTTGGAGGAATGCCAACCACACATTTGATAAATACAAAAGGATCTCTGCAGTCAACCAACAGTGGCTGAATTGAGAGATATACACAAAAACAAAATAATAAAGGATATGACAGAACCTAAATGTATTTGTTATGATATTTTAGTGTATCTACTTTTGATGAGTTTTGTGACCACTGGCCTTACTTCTCATGATATAATTTAGATAATATGATATCATTATTTCATACCCATCAGAGAAATAAGACAAAACAATACCAAAATGTTATTGGGTAATAATGTTGGCAATAGCTTGACATCTATCTAAATGAGTATACCTGGAGACTGGTTACAAATTTCATTCCAACAGCACAAGAGAAAGAATTGTCAAGGGAATTTTAATTCCTGGTGATAGCAATATTCCTCCATGATTAAAAATTTTCCCAGCTATCTGTCTAAGGTCCATGTGTTCCCCCTTGTTCAGGTCAGCTGTTTCTGTGGGTTTCTACCACCTGGTCTTGACCCTTTGCTCATCACTCCTCCCTCTCTGCAAGTCGCTTCCAGAATTCAGCTCAGTGCTTAGCTGTGGGTGTCTGCTTCTGCTTTCATCAGCTACTGGATGAAGGCTCTAAGATGGCATATAAGGTAGTCATCAATCTCATTATCAAAGAAGGGCATTTAAGGTAGCCTCTTGACTATTGCTTAGATTGTTAGTTGTCAACCTTGTAGATCTCTGGACATTTCCTGAACATGGGTGTCAGTGAGGAGGCTTCGGCAAGTATTTATCAGTATTTATCCTGAACAAAAGAATGGACTTCGGGAGCCCATTCCACATAGAGGGATACTTTCTCAGCCTAGACACATGGGGGGTGGCTAGGCCCTGACCCAAATGATATGACAGACTTTGAGGATCTCCCCATGGAAGGCCTCACCCTCCCTGGGGAGCAGAAAGGGGATGGGATGGGGGTCAGAGGAGACAGGGGAGGAGGGTAGAGAGAGAGACAACTGGGATTCACATGTAAAACAAGCTTGTTTCTAATTTAAATTTTAAAAAAGAAAGAAAAAAGAAGATGAAGAGGCCCTGTGTAGCTGGGCCTAGGAACTGGAAATAGAAAAAAAAAATATATTCCCAGGAATATAAACAGTATGGGAATTCAGTAATTTGAATCATTTCTGAGAATTTATTCAATTCTATTATAACGTTCTCTTTTTGTGTAATAACTTTCCTCGTTGTGTATTTTTCTATCATCCATTCACTGATTATTCTTGCCACAAAGGCATAGTTTTGTTTTTCTATTTTATCATTTACTTAAGAAGGAAGTTTTGCTGTTTTCTATAGGTTCAAACCCACATGCCCACAGGATTTGTGCTCTTAAATTTATTAACAATGATCACTGTGAAATACAAAGTTAAAAATACTGATAGAGCTGGGCATCATTGGTGCACACCTTTAATCCCAGCACTCAGGAGGCAGAGGTAGGCGGATCTCTGTGAGTTCGAGGCCAGCCTGGTCTACAGAGCGAGTGCCAGGATAGGCTCCAAAGCTACACAGAGAAACCCTGTCTCGAAAAACAAACAAAAAAAATGCTGATAGAGAACAGTATCTTCATGTATCATAGTTTGGGGTGTCAAGGCCTCAGAGTGCTAAGACTTTTAGGATATACTGGTACTTTGTCATAGGTAGGAGAGAGCTGCTTCAGGTAAGTATTTCCATGATTTTGTGTCATTAAGATATTTACCTTTGAAGTAAAGTGATAAATTTTTCCAGTCATATAACATAAGGACTATTTCAACCTGATCTCATAAGTGTGATAGATGGAAAATAATGCTGATGTAATGTTGTGGTTAATCTTGGGCATCAATGTGATGGGATTTATAATCACCATGGAAGCATTCCTCTGTGTATGTCTATGAGGGTGATTCCAGATGAATGTTACTGAGATGAGATCTACCCTGAATGCAGGTAACACTGTTCAATGGGCTGAGTCCAGATAGACTAAAAAGAGGAGGTAGGATGAACACCAGCATCCATCTCTCCATGCTTCCTGAAAGCAGGTGCGCTGTGACCAGCCAACTCACATTCCCACTTTCATGACTTCCCTGCTCTGATGGGTGGGACCAAAATAAACCTTCCCTTCTTTAAGTTGATTTGTCAGACAGATTTTTATCATAACAACAAGAAAAGTGATGAATACAAACATGCCACTTAAGATTCTGAGCATTCTGTATCATTTTGGCTTAAAGATTGAAAATAGCTTACTCCTAGATAAAATCAGTAATTCTGCTTATGAGACATTTTTGGATGATACCTTTCTATATATGTTCAATGTTTATGTTTAAGAGGCATTCCATAACAGCAAAAGCTTCCAACACTACATACACTGTCAGGACAGTTAACATGTACATTGTTCAAGAGTCTTATTTCATCAGTACATTCACAAGGAAATTTCACAGAGCAGTGAATATTCTCTCTATCCTTTCCTTTATTGTTGTTTAGGCTTTAGCATAGTAAGTCTAGATGCCTCTGGGATATAAGAACATTTTTATAGTCAAACATAATTGTGTTTTAAAATGTTTCCTCTTGTAGTTTATATACCTTTATTCAATCTTTTACCTTTAAAGTTAAAGGGAAAAAAACTGGTTCATCCAATTTTGGTGCTTCCTTTCTATGTGGCCACTGTATCCAGTAGTTTCTCTTTGCATTTCAGTATCTTCTGGAAGTCCTATACATTTATATATATGTGCAGTGAGAAAGTATTGTTGTCAAGATAGTGAGGAGAGAAGGGCATGTTATGCAAAATTCTTTGTCAATTGTTTTATTGATTAAGTATGCATTCAAAGTATACTTTACAATATGCAATGAGTTAAAACTTTAATTTTTAAGTGTGACTTCAGTTTAAGGGGTAGGTATCCTACAGAAGGAAAAGAAGAGAGAGATTTTCTTTTTAAAAGAGTAAACTCCTGGTGTGTTGGTTTCCATGATATAGGAATGCAAAGCATATCTTTTTAACAAAAGAGTAAGCTATAACATCTCTTATCAAAGACATTTCCAAAGAAGTATTTTACTTAAATAATTGAAGAGCCATAACTGAAAGAAACAGAAAATAATATAGATGAAACTTAAATATCCAAAGTTTTGAATTTCTTTTATTTTCTCAACAAAAACTATCAATTGAAGGTAGGCTACAATACTAGATATTTATTGGGTTCCAATCATCATACTAAGAATTATCCATTTTTTATGAACTGGATGGTCTTCCCAGGACCAATTTGACTTTATTTGGACACAGGGTTTTTAAGGAGGTGATCTATAGATCACAAGAGTCACAACCCCACAGGGCTTGTGTCTATATAAGAGGAGAAAGAGAGGCACAGAGCATTCAATAACCACACAGCAAAGCAGCATTCACCAGCAAGTGAGAATAACTCCCCCACTCTTTGCCTCCCCCCTCGACTCGTTCCTTCTTCTCTTTATCTTCCTTGTTTTGCAGTGCTTCTGATGAACCCAGGACCCTGCATACACCAGGCAACCATTCTAGCACTCAACAATATCCCTAACTCCATGTGCTGGTGCCTCAGTATCAGACTCAGGTCTCTAGAATTATGAGAGATTAAATTTATGTTTTTCATTTCATCAAGTCTTGGATAAATTGTTACAGTAGTGCTAGTAAACTATAGTGGGAAAATTACCAATACGGAGTCAGGTAGAAATATAAGGGTATTTAATAGGGAAAAGCCTTACTTACAGAGCGACATAGCCAGCCGATGGGTCAGCAGCCTGTACCGAAAGTACCAAAGAGAAACCGAAACCGCAAACACAGTCACACTACATCACTCTGACCACGCCCTCACAAGCCTGGTCAGGCACACCTGTAGCCAGCCCCTAAGAAGGCGTGGCTACAGCTTCCCCTACAGTAAACTGCTACAGATCTTAGAATACTGACCAGAAACTCCTACACTGCCAAGTGCTGTCTGTACTGTTAATATTCTCATCTACATTATGAAACATTATTTACTGGAGTATAACTAGTCGTCACCAGCTGGATCAGAAAATGTGATGTCATCAAGTGCACTGCAGCTGACCATATATTCTTTTGTACTTTATCTACTAAATGTCAGTTTTATTATGTTGTAACTGACAAAGTTATGTGTTTCGAATGAGACTTCCAACTTTGAGAATAATTTGATAGGTTTTACGTTGTCAATTTGTCACTGTTAGCAACTGTGTGCAAGCATTTGTGTGAAGAAATTTGCTAATAATTTCAAATCTTCTCTATCCATTTCTAAATTTCCATTACCATGTTTGGTATACTTCATGAATTTTGGTACTGCACTTGTTGGATGCATAAATATCCACATTGGTTCTTTTAATGCCTTGTGAAAATAACATTATAATTTTGTTCTTTTTATTGTTTTCTGTCACAAGTATAATTTTTCTTATAATAATATCATGATGGACTTTTGAGACAGGGTTTCTCTGTGTATCCTTGGTTGTCCTGGAACTCACTCTGTAGACTAGGCTGGCCTCGAACTCATAGAGATTCGTTTGCCTCTGCTTCCCAAGTCCTGGGGCTAAAGGTGTGCACCACCTCTCCTGGCTTAATGATGGACTTTTAAAAAGCAATTGCATCTCTGCCTATTTCTGTACAGCCCCCTGAGTTTTGTGCTCAGATTAGCTTGGGAAGCTTTGCTCATAGGTCATATTGTTTAGTTTTACCTGTTTAACCAATGTGATTCTTTTCTTTTACTAAGTTTCAATCATTTATCTTCATTGATTTCAGAATTATCTCAGGTTTTAGTTTATTTAACTCTGCTTCAGAACTGCTGCTTTTAAAATTCCCTTGCTTGAAAGCAATTTAAGGCGTGCACACACACACACACACACACACATACACACACACACACACACACACACTCCTATATATAATATATATCTTATATATACATATGTATATATATTAGCTTTTGTAATGTATGTAGTATTGGTTTTATTTTTAAAAGTTTATTTAGAAAGCACAGAGCTGTTTCTACACTTTGGATGATTAATTTTAAACACTTCATAATAGCTTTTTCATGAATATTTGACTTAGCTGCTATAAGGATAGCTTTTTTTGTAATAAAGATTAAAGAAAGTCAGCCAAATTCCACAGAAGACATCTTCTTGCTCATGATATATTAAAAACATAATTATTTCTATATTGTTAAAGTGTGTAGCATTTATATTCTTTCCTATAACCACAATTTGCATAATTATGTTCTCATAACCAGTATCATTAGCATAGTGCTATATTTCCCTGTTGCTATCTTTTACGTGGTTAGAATTCAGCATGAAATAATCTTTTCAGGAAGGATTTGTAAACCTCCAAACTCCTTGGGTTCTTTTATGTTTGAAAGATTCTCACTCAGATTTTAACCCAATGATCATTTCTTGAGTGTTTGCAGTACACAAGCCATTTGCTTTCAGGGAGTTACATGCATTAAGAAATGTCATTCTATTTGAGGTACATATTGTTATGTCATGTGTTTAGAAAAAGCAAAGTGAGGTGTGCGGGCAAGCTAAGTGAGTTCCTGATTCCAGAATGTGACTATGCCAAAGTACCTATTACAGTCCTTTCTTCTCTATGGACTTCCGGGTCATAATTACCTACTCTCCAGCACTGAGCAGAACTGTGGCAGTATCCTTCCTCACAGATGGCTTCGGTCATTTGTCGTGAAATTATGTAATTATAGGATATGGGGGCCTTTACTTTTACAAGTGAAACTCTCCATTTCCTTTTCCTAAATACTTCAAATGTTTTATTTTATTTTGTCATTTTAAAATTTCATTCTGATATAAATTTATTCATATAAATTGAAAGCATGCTCACACATATTTGTTGCCGATTTCTTAACATAAACATTATCTGCTTCCTGCATCATTCTGATAACTGCAATAAACTCCATTTCTCATCTCCTGTTTCTTCATCATCTCCCCTTTCTCTTCCTCCTCTTTCTTACTTATATTTCTTTTTTGCATAGTATTTTGGAAATTTGAGATGTCCTTTCATTGTAGAAATGTAGTTCCAGTCCTGTTTCTATCTTCATGTGGATTTCTTCCCTATTCCTCTGTATCTCAGATCTCTTTCTTATAAGTCACTGGACTCAGTACTGCAATACTTAGTATAATTATATCTGCAAAGACCCCGTTTTCCAAAGGCCACATTTAGAGGCTCAATGATTAGGGTTGAGGAGAATATTTTGAGAAAGCAATTCTATGCACTACATATTGTAAGCATTCTATTGTTACTATTATTATTATATTTCTATGGTTCAGTACAATTTTGGATATTTCCACCGGTATTGCATTTCTTGACACAATCTAGTATCAATTTGAATAAAAGATTACATGTTTTTTGAGTTTTAGATTGTCCCGACATGCAGGACATCAACGTATGGCAAGAGAGTCAGGGATAGGGAATGGGGACAAGAAACACAGAAACAACGACCACAAGACAGGATTCTGATCAAGTGGCAAACTTTACTTTTCTCAGGCTAGCTTATATAGTCAGTAGAGCAGGAAATGGGGAGGGGTAGAATGGGATGTTTGTGAGTCAGGTGTTATTATAGGCAGGATAATAGGAAACCTCAAAGAGAATCTTTGGCAGGGTAAAGAGTTCATAAGTAAGAGGTCCAGGAAGGGTTGCCTAGGCGACTGAACCTGTGAGTGGAGCACTGGGTCAAGTTTTTTCTTTTCTTGAGCTGCGGTTCTAAGGAGCTGCTATGTAAAGGTTAACTACGTGGCTGGCCAAGCATGGCCTAGGATCTCATGCCCAGCCCTGAGATTCAGCTCCCAACATTGGATGTTTTGTCCTTTCTTTCTGAATTTTTAGAAAATAGGCTGCATATGTGTCAGATACCTTCATTCTTCTTGGCATAGACTGCTTTCCCTCTATGCTTCCCTAAGTTCTTCATATTAAGGCAAACATTCATGTTATGGAGTGTGTGTGTGTGTGTGTGTGTGTGTGTGTGTGTGTGTGTGTGTGTGTGTGTGTGTGTGTGTGTGTGAGAGAGAGAGAGAGAGAGAGAGAGAGAGAGAGAGAGAGAGACAGTGTGTGTGTGTGTGTGTGTTGTGTGAGAGGAGAGAGAGAGAGAGAGAGAGAGAGAGAGAGAGACAGTGTGTGTGTGTGTGTGTGTGTGTGTGTGTGTGTGTGTGTGTGTGTGTGTTTCAGTGCCGGAGGCCAAAGTCATCAGATCCTCCTGGAACGGGCGTTATAGACAGTGCTAGCAATTTAACTCAAGTCATTTGCTAGATCAGTACATGCTCGTAACTGAAGAGCCATCTCTCCAGGCCCCTCTTTATGTTTCCTTTGTAAAATTCTTTTACTATTTTTCTCAGTTCTTTAAGAATTTGTACAATAAGTTTTGATCACGTTTACTCTTCCTAATCAAGCTCTTTCCAAGTTTGTCTCCCTTTCCCTTCCTATCCAATTTTATGTCTTTTTATATTCCTATCAAGGTCAATTTTTTCTTTTTTATTTAAATTAGGAACAAGCTTGTTTTACGTGTCAATCCCAGTTCCCTCTCCCTCCTCTCTTACCCCGCTCCCCACTGACCCTTTATCCTGGCCCGCTTTCTGCTCCCCAGGGAGGGTGAGGCCTTCCATGGTAGGATCTTAAAAAGTCTGTCAAATCATTTGGAGCAGGACAAAGTCAATTTTTGTTGCCCAAATATTCTTGGATGTGTGAGTTTCCACTGGAGCTTGGTTGACTTATCAGGGGAGAACTGATACTTCTTTCCACACCACTGGCATTTGGTCTGGTTCGGGGTTGCTTAAGTCTTGTGCATGCTGTCACAACCCCTGTGAGTCCATATATGCAGTTGCCCTTCTGTGGCTACACATATTATAAAAGTTTTATATCCTCAACTATAAGATATCGGTTCATTATAAAAAGCATAGATCTCTTCATGTTTTGATATAAGGATTTAACTTCAATATTTGTTTTTTAATTCAACTGCAGTATCATTTGTGAGAGATCATTGCTGTGCATATCTGTCTTTCAGGTTATGAGCAAGGTATTATTTTCTTTGGCTTTTATGCATATTGTTGTGACATTTTATATTGATTTTATTACTGTGCCATGATTATATATGTTGAACCCAAGACATTCAACCCCTCTAGAGTTTTCCATCTTAAAAATGTTTTGGCTTTATATCTTTACATGTCTCTCTGACTCGGACTCTCTGTATCTGTGTCTTTCTGTCTGTCTATGATTCTGTTTTGATCTCTGTTTACTTTTTGATGAATCTTGTATATATTATACCCACATGGGACTCAATTCTGTATCCTGGAGTTTAATGTTTCTGTGTGTGTCTAATTTCCTTCCATCTGAGAAGGCATCCTCCTTTCCAAAATTCTGTAGGAACTTTGTCCTTCAGTGACAGATTCTCTGGACTCTCTGAAATTGGATCTATTACCAAGTGACACCACAGATCTGTCTACTAGCTAAGTGACACCACAGTCTATCAGCTGAGTGGCAGCATAGATCTGTCTATCAATCAGCTAAGTGATACACCACAGTCTATCAGCTGAGTGACAACACCAAATCAGCAGCCCATTTGCCGAGCTGAAGCTCAGCGGTCTCAAATGTCTGTTATCCCCCCTTTTACTGAGAGCTCACTCTCACATAGGTTACTAGTCAGTAAATGAAAACCAACATTTCATAGATCTTCTCTAATTTGCAGATTATGTGTTTCCTGTTATTGCCTAATAACTGAAAATACAAAATTCTAGGTTCTACATTGTTTATGCTTGTCTATATTCACTTTATTTTTGTTTATTTTTTTATTAGTTCAAATTAGAAACAAGTTTGCTTCACATATCAATACCTTCTCCCTCTCCCACCCCTCCCCCCAATCCCCCCACTATCCTCCCACACTATTCCCCCTCTGCTCCCCAGGGATGGTAAGGACCTCCATGAGAGCTCCCCAAAGTCCACCATATCATCCTGGGGAGGGACTAGGATGTGTTGCTTTCTTAATTCTTGCTTTTTCTTCAAGTTCCTAATATTTTCAAGTACTTACATCTGGAATTTGTTGTGGTTTCTTTAAAGCTTTATTTAAGCTTCTCTTTCACTACAATGGATTCATCTGCTTCTTTTGTTGTTATGCTCTGTAATGATGCCTTTCTGCTCTGTGGGAAATGAATGAGGTGGTATTATCAAAGCTTTGTTTCCTATCAGATACAGTTTTGCTTATAATTACTAGAAAATTTTATGTTTGGATCACACACCCTTTTCAAACTTGTGATAATAGCTAGAATGAAGTTACTCACATGTTCATTTAAATTTGATCATTATATCATAAAAACATTTTCTCAATAAGTTTGCTGTGTTCTCTATTTTGATAAACATTTTTCTCTTCTTTTTAATTATAATTTTGAGCTTTATTTTCTTCATGTATCTCAGACTGTCTCAAATTTGAGGTACTTTTTTTTTCCTGGAATCCTAAACATTGACAATATATAACCATGTACCACCACTCCAAACTAGTGTTTGATTCTTTTTTCTTTTACTTTCTATTTTTGTGCATGTATGTATGTCTGTATGGTTGTATACATCAGATGCCCTGGAATTAGAATTACAGGAAGTTGTGAGCTGCCATGTGAATTTTGGAACTTGAACCCCAGTCCTTTGGAAGAGGATCAAGTACTCTTAAACTATAAGCCATCTCTCCAGCCCCTGGTGTTTGGTTCTTGCCCCATAGTTCTTTATTTCATTTTATCCACCCAAAAGTTTGTAGTGGAATTTGTGTCTTTCAAGTAATAGTCTTTAAGTTTACACTTGGTCTATTTTCAGCTCTTATTGATCTGTAGTCTTTTTGTCTCTCTACCCATTATATAGAAATTCAGTTTATCTGATTGAAGTGTTCAGACTGAAAAACACAATCACAGATACCCTAACTCAGTCAATGGTAAAGTTAATTCTCTCTCTCTCTCTCTCTCTCTCTCTCTCTCTCTCTCTCTCTCTCTCTTCTTGTGTTCTTAATGAAAGGCTTCTTTGTTATTTCTTAACAGATTTTTACTTTCATTAAAGGACATACATCCTACTGTGATTTGGAAAAGTACCCAATTGTGTCCTTACTTATTTCTTTCATACAATTGGAAGAGTTTTATTATAACATAGTTTTGGCTTTCTCTTTCACTGGTTCCTCTCTCAACAAATGTTTGTTTGCTTCTTTTTGCTATTTCTCTTGTCATTTGGTATGCAATCTATACCAGGATAAATTTGGTCAGTGCATTTAACACACAAAAATGGCCCAATGAACACTGACACACTTTTTAAAGCATGACTAATTTTGACTTTATAAGGTAGCCCTTTCTGATTCACATAGATTTGTCAGGTATGTTTAGAAGGTTCAGTTACTTATTTGTCTTGATTTTGAGAAATCAAAGCACCAACAGTTAAAATGCTACTTTCAGGTGGACACTGTACTTGTATGTGCATCTGGGATGAGGGGTAAGGGGAGATAAAAACTGTTTCTGCTTCATCAAGGATAATGTTAATAGCTTCCCTTTAAGCCATATACTGATTTGTAGTATTACCACAGATTGGAAGTCCACCCTATGCTCTTTTGGGGACTTGATAGGATTGCACTGCTGTCTGTGTACTACAACTTTTTCATCTCCTGAGCATTTATTTATCACACTCTTTTTGGCTGGATAGATTGAGTTACTGGTAGCTTTTTGACTCCTGGGACCTTTCAAAATTCTGAAAGCCTGTGGTGATTCCATCTTGTGCCTTGATTCCATCTTGACTTAAAGGTTAGAGAGTTCAAGCTTGTTTTCACTCTTTCAAGGTCAATCAACAGGACATTTGGCCTACAGTGTAGTTGTTGTATGCCTTCCCTAGATAACAGGATGTTTGACTAAAGGTGCAATTGCTAGATGGATGTTTTACTCCTCAATACAGCATGTTAGTCTTAAGACACAGCTATTAGATATTTTGAGTGTTCTTTGTATCATGAAAAAGAAGTCTTTTGCCTTCCCCTTTGGTTTGGAGTATAAAAGGACTTTGAAAAATAAACTTAGGGTTGATTCAGTATTCACTGGAAAGCCCTCCTGACTCTATCCTGTATCTCTGTAATTTCTTTAGTATCTTTAATTTTCTACTTGCCGTTTCTCAATCCACACTCCTCCTTTCAAGCACGGACTGAACTAGTCAGGCAGGAACCGACAGAAAACAATATCACATGAGCCACGCCACACTTATTTATTAGACTCTCAGCACTATCTACTATCAAACAAATATCCCCATGTCTTCATTGTGAGGTGTCCTGCTGTAGGCATTATTCACTTACAAGTTCTTTAGGGCTTTGTCTTTATTATTTCAAAATGACTATAGCCAGCCACTTTTGTAACCCTATGCCAGACATTTCAAATAATAAATTATCCAGACCTTACAGATGAAGAAGCATCTATTCATCTATTTCATCCAGATCTTCATTGTCAGGGAATCTAATTGTCTTCAACACATATCTTTTCGGATGAAGGCTTTATAATGAAGTTCATTGGCAAACAAAGAAAAGAAGCCATAGATTCACACCATACTAATGACAATGAACAGCAATTTAGGTGAGGGAAGGAAGTTGAAAAGGGGCTTGGGGTTTTAGCTAATGTTTTCAATTTCAATATAGTCTTATTTATTTTCAATCTAGGATTAGTGTTATGTTTTTAAATGGATAATCTGTTTTTAGTTTTTCTCTATTTTAGTGAACCGGGGTATGAAAATGTGTGATATATGTTTGTGTGTAGACTGGAACATAGTTTTATGCAGTCTTGATGGTCTAAAGTAGAGTGTATCAGATTTGGTTAAAGAAGAAAAAGGAAAGAAAGGAAAATGAATGGATAATATTTTCATATGTTAGAAGAGGATTGAAAAATATAGATGGATATTAATGAAACAAATGTAAAAGAACACAGTACAATTTAAATTGCAAAATAAGAGAACAAGGACACTACACATACACACACATGAGAGGAAGAAAGAGAGAGCACAAGAACAAAAATTAGATTACTAACAAGAAATTTTCAGGTTTTCACAATGGAGAGACAATGAAAATAGTTTGAATATGATGACTCAAGGCATACAATTGTCTCAATTGTTGAAGAAGCTAAATTAAAGAGAGTGCATAATATCGCTGGGCCGTGGTGGTGCACGCCTTTAATCCCAGCACTCGGGAGGCAGAGGCAGACAGATCTCTGTGAGTTCGAGACCAGCCTGGTCTACAAGAGCTGGTTCCAGGACAGCCTCCAAAGCCACAGAGAAACCCTGTCTTAAAAAAAAAACTAAAAAATAAAAATAAATAAAGGGAATACATAGTTCTCTCTGGATACAGCTTCCATTAAAAAAAATGTGTGTGTTTTTGCTTGTTAAAAAACTGACTATTTTACAATGTTCAGGATTAAAAACAGGGACTGAAAGGTGTTAAACATTCAGTGTATTCATGAACTACATCTCTAGCTCACATAGAATCTTTAAATTAGAGCTGTATGCTCTTCCATTCCTCAAGGTTAATGTAAGCTGTTAATAAAGGCATCCTAGTTCCTACATGATGATAAGACGAGACATAATTCTTGTTTTTTGGCTGATGTTCAAATAAATTTCTAAAATACTTGCATCATGATATTTACCATCAAAGGTGTCAGAGCTAAAATGGCACATAGGCAATTTTTACAATATTTCTTGCTAAATGAAGGATATCCATAGTTTGAAACCTTGGAAGTAAATAAAAATATGTAACCTTTGTCAATCTGTCAGATTATTAGATAAGATTTATGCTTCAGAGATACATTTAATTAATTGCTTCCTAAGAAGCCAAGTGCTCACTTTGTTTGGGTACATGTAAAGATTTCAGTGTAGTTTCATGAATGTGCCCATTTAGCATAGTTTGGTATGTTGTAATCTGAAAGCCTCTAATATAATAAAGTTACAAATTACAATAGGGCTGCAGAATACCATTCCATCACTTCAACAAACCACTGAAACTTGAAGCTTCTTTCTGAAGTAGGTGCTGAGACCCTCACTGGGCAATGGGTGCAAAATGAGAGACTATGGAGTGCTCAGAGATGATTGCAGAAGAGAGAGTGGAAAGAATATGTAAGTCAGAGGCAGTGGACAGCTACAAGCAAAAACTGTTTTCTAAACACAACAAGGCAGCTGTATATATAAGGACTCATGGTGTGACAGCATGCACAAAACCTTTGCCAGCCCAGTACATACAAAATCGCAACATGGAGAGGGGAGGTGGACACAAAGTTTCACACCTGTCCGAGAAGCTGTCAGCTATCGGCAGCTAACAGCTGCCGGGGAAAGGGAGAGTCAGTTTTCATTAAGGGTGTGACTCATCATTGGCTGATCATGATCCAACGGAAGGCAACATAGCCTAGAGTAAATGGGTAGAACAAACAATACTTGATTTCTCCTCCTCCTCTTCCTTCTGCTTCTTCTTCCTCTTCCTTGTCCTCCTCCTCCTTCTTTTTCTCCTTCTCTTCTTTTCTTCTCCCCTTTCTCCTTCTTCCTTTAAAGGAAGAGGGAATGAAATTCCATGGGTAGAAAATAGAGGTGAAATTGAAAGGAGCTAGCGAAGGGGATTAGATGTTCAAAATAGACTGTGTGAAATTCTCGAAGCACTAACAAAACCTTGAAACAATAACAAAAGACCCTGCAAATCATACAGTACATTGTCTGCCATACATCTTTTGTGGTAGAGCACCCCCCTTGATGTAGGGGTGACAAGGCAGGTTCAGGGCTTAACTGACCTGGGATTACATAATATCTGCAACATCATATCATAGAATGAAAATATGTTATATACATGTATGAGAATGTCAAAATGAAATCCAAGAATACACACTAATAAAAACATATATTAAAGCATCCAGAAAACAAAGATTTGACTCTTTTAAAATGAGTGATTTAGCATTAATTACAAGTTATTAAATAATATTATTTCTGGGTCAGTGATATGACTTAATGGATATGAATGCTTGTTGCTAAGCTTAACAACCCTAGTTTGATCACTAACACCCAAACATGGAAGGAGAAAAGAGATTCCTACAAGTTGTCCTCTGACCCCCTCATGAATATCATGGTGTATATGAGTAAAGAGATACACAAAAGTAAATGAACCAATGTAAAGTATTAAATTATTATTTTGATGAAGTCAAAAGGAAGCAGAATATTAGTATGCAGAGGTACTCGCTGAGTGCCCCTTCTTGTGTAAATGATGCTAGATGGAAATTGCATAATATATTTGAGATGAGCTTTAGGGAAATGGTGAGTGCTTTAATATTAAATATTTTTGACATCACATAAAAGCAATTATGACAAATGCTAATTACTAGCCAACAAAAATAGTGTGGAAGGAAAATAGCAGGTGCATGATTTTTCCTTTTTTTAATTTTATTTTCTGTGAACTTAGCACATGAGCGCTGTATCTGTATTACTTCCTCCTCTCCCCTCTTCAACTACCTTATGGGTCCATTCCAACCAAGTTCATAGTCATTTTTTAGTTTTAATAGTAATTATTATATATACATATATTAACTCGCATATGTACAACTTACTGAGTCCATTTAGCATTGTTCATATGAACTTGTGCCCAGGCTGAGCCCTTGGCATTGGACATCCTTGAAGGAAGCTCTGCCCTGGAGAAAACTAATTCTTACCTTCTTAGCAGGTGGCCCTTGGGGTTACTTTTGAGTATTATTTTTATTATTTTGTGTGAATGAGTGTTTTCCTCACATGCATGCTTTGCACCACATGTATGCAGCTCCCTTGGAGGCCAGAGGAGTGTTGGATGCCCTGGGGATCAAGCCCAGGATGCTGGGGATCAAACCCAGGTCCTCTGTAAGAACAATAAGTGCTCTTAGCCACTGAGCCATCTTTTTGACCCCTGCTGGAGCTATGTTTAAGGACACTGATCTCATTCACAAGTGATCTGAATAGTTCCTGGTGATCTGGCCCTTGTACTATTATACTGGAGATTATGCTTCAGCATATGCTCTCTCTCTCTCTCTCTCTCTCTCTCTCTCTCTCTCTCTCTTTATTTAGAAACAATCATTTTACAAATCAATCTCCTTATTCCCTCTCCCTCCCATCCTCCCATGCCCCCTACCAACCCCCCAACTCCCCAATGACAGTGGGGCCTTCCATGGAGTATCATCAAAGTCTGTCACATCATTTGAGGGGAGGGTCTAAGCCCTCCTGTGTGTATCTGGGCTGAAATAGTATCCCTCCATAGGGAATGGGCTCCCAAAATCCATTTGTGCACTGGGAATAAATACTGGTTCCATTGTTAGAGGTCCTATAGCCTGGCCAGGCCTCCTAATTGGCATCCACATTCAGAGGTTTTGGTTCATTCCAATGCTGGTTCTCCAGGTTTACAACTGGGGTCCCTGTGCTCTCACTCGGTCAGGTCAGCTGGTTCTTTAGGTTTCTCCAGCATGGTGTTGGCTGCTTTGCTCCTCCACCTCTACAACTGGATTCCAGGAGTATGGCTCAGTGCTTAGCTATGGGTGCCTTCTTCTGCTTCCATCAGCTACTAGATAAAGGCTGTTAAGGGGGCCTGGTTTGGTCCTTTGTTGGTTCCTCAGTTGTTGGATTTGTGTCTATGAGTCCCTACTTGCTCAGGTCAGCTGTTTCTACAGGTTTTCCCAGTGTGGTCTTGACCCCTTTGTTGGTCAATCCTCCCTCTCTGAAACTGGATTCCAGGAGTTGGGTTCAGTGCTTAGCTGTGGATCTCTGCTTCTGCTTCCATCAGCTACTGGATGAAGGCTCTAGGATGGCATTTAAGGTAGTCATCATTCTCATTATAGGGGAAGGGCATTTAAGGTAGCCTCTCCACTATTGCTTAGGATCCTAGTTGGGGTCATCCTTGTACAATTCCCTAGCGCCAGATTTCTCGTGAAACCTGTACTGGCTCCCTCTATTGATGTGTCTCTTTCCTTGTTCTCCTCTATTCTTCTCCCCACTCAATCTTCCTGATCCCTTATATTCTCCTCCACCCTCCTCTTCTCCCCTCCTCTTTTTCCTATCTCCCTCCCATCTCCCCTCATGCTTCCAATTTCTTCAAGGGCTCTTGTCTTTTCCACTTACTGGGGGACCATGTATGTCTCTCTTACGGTCCTCCTTGATTCCTCGCTTCTCTGGAGGTATGGATTGTTAATTGGTAATCTTTTTCTCTATGTCTAATACCCATATATGAGTGAGTACATAACATGTTTGTTTTTCTGTGCCTGGGTTACCTCACTCAGGATGGTTTCTTCTAGTTCCATCCATTTGCCTGCGAATTTCAAGATTCCATTGTTTTTTTGTTTTTTTCCACTGAGTGGTACTCCATTGTGTAAATGTACCACATTTTCTCTATCCATTCTTTGGTTAAGGGGTATCTAGGTTGCTTCCAAGTTCTGGCTATCACAAATAATGTTGCTATGAACACAGGTGAACAGATGTCCTTGTATGAATGTGTATCCTTTGGGTATATGCCTAAGAGTTGAATTGCTGGCTCTTGAGGTAAAATGGTTCCCATTTTATGGAGAAATGACCATACTGATTTCCAAAGTGGCTGTGCAAATGTGCACTCCCACCAGCAATGGAGAAGCGTTCTCCTTTCTCCACATCCTCTCCAGCATAAACTGTCATTGGTGTTTTTAATTTTAGGCATTTTAAATGGGTGCTAGATGGCATCTCAGAGTTGTTTTGATTTGCATTTCCCTGATGGTCAAGGATGGTCAGTTTCTTAAGTGTCTTTCAGCCATTTTAGATTCCTCTAATGAGAATTCTCTGTTTAGTTCTGTATCCCACTTTTTAAATGATTTATTTGGTGTTTTGGTGACTAGCTTCTTGAGTTTATTGTATGCGTTGGGGATCAGCCTCTGTCTGAAGTGGGGTTGGTGAAGATCTTTTCCCATTCTGTGGGCTGCCATTTTGTCTTGTTGACTGTGTCTTTTGCCTTACAGGAGCTTCTCAGTTTCAGGAGGTCCCATTTATTAATTGTCAATCTCAGTGTCTGTGCTACTGGAGTTATGTTCAGGAAGTGTTCTCCTATTCCAATTCATTCAATGGTCCTTCCTACTTTCTCTTCTAAGAGGTTCGGTGTGCCTTAAATTATGTTGAAGTCTTTGATCCATTTGGATTAAGTTTTGTGCATGGCAATAGACATGGATCTATCTGCAATCTTCTACATGTCCACATCCAGTTATGCTGGCACCATTCAACATACACATTTTTAAAGAAACAAATTCTTAAAGTAGTGTTACGGTAGAAAATAGAGATTGGAAGGAAAAGAAGATGATTGAAAATTCATTTACTACTACTAAATCCGCGAGTGTGGGGGATCTTTCCAACTTCTGGTAACTTCTCCAATTTCTTTTTTCAAAATCTTGAAGTACTTGTCATACAGGTCTTTCACTTGCTTGGTTAGTTACCCTATTGTTTGTGGCTATTGTGAAGGGTATTCCTTTCCCTGATTTCTTTCTTCACCCTGTTATCTTGTGTATTTAAGAGGGCTACTGAGTTTTTAACCTATTTTTTATTCCAGCACTTCAATAAAAGGTGTTTATCAAAAAAAAGAAAGAGAATTTATTTGCATTGAAACTATATGGAGATAGATGTGCTGTACACAAAATTTTGAATATTAGATGATGCAACTTAGGGAAGACCAAATAACATAAAATGAAATGCTTTTAGGAACTAGTCAAGTCCAGGGAAGTATGGCAAGGTGGGGAAAGGAAGGGCTTAGTGCTCACTAGCTCCACCCACTGGGGACTGGAGTTACCAGGTGACCTTATTTGCCAACATAAAGAGAAAAGTCAGAAATCCTTTTGATTTGAATGTGGTAAGTAAGTCAATCTTGAAATAAGGTTAATTCTGCTTGTTTGGAAAAAGTCACTTCTATACATTCTGCATAATTTGTAGGGAAAGAGCTAATGATGCCAGGAACAGGGAACAGGACTTTTTTCTTACAATTTGAGGCATTGCTGTTCCTTAGCAGTTCTTGGTCTTGATGGGACTCAGTGAGCTCCTATTTTACAGACTAAGAATGCAAGAACAAAGGAAGACAACCCCATTTGCATGCTTTTTCTCCTGTCTTTTGATGTTCTAAATGTGTCTCGCTTTTGAGTGGTTTTTCAGGGCTTTTGTGTACAATCTCAGATGGACTATATTACATAACTAAGATACTGATCTTTTTCATGTCTGGCACAAAAATCAGGAAAATCTGTGATATGCATGCCTTGCCTTGATCTGTTGTATACAGCTAGATGCTCCATAATTGTCTGGAAATGCAAATCCACTGGGGGTGAGGGGTGGCACTTTGTAGAAGTGGAAACAAAAGAAGCATATCCTGTGGGGTAGATTTTTATTGATTAAGCAAATATTTGATTTTATAAGAAGGAGAATCAAAAGGCTATGTGGGGTCTGTATTGAAAGGCATGCTTTCTTACTGTGTTGAGAGTTAATATGGAAACTGCTCCCCTAAGGGAATAGATAAACCTTTGTGATCACAGAATACTCTCCCTGAGAGATAAGTGTGTCAATTAATGTTTCCATTAGACTTTCTTTAAACCATGTTTCACTTTTGTATTAAGCTCTGACTGTACCCTTATCTCCATGTTGTTCCCCAATTTTATCATGGGCCAAAGTGGAGGCAAGCCACAGTAACATCATGTCTGCAAGAGTGTTCTTAGTCCCTCTAGCAAGAAGTGCTATACTGTCCAGAAGAACATATATCCCCCAAAATGTCCTTGAAGGATCATTTCATCATAGAACTTGTGATAATTTGTAAAAAACAAAAAACAAAAAAAACTCTAAAATGGAGCAACTACTGCCTAAACTATTTAACATGAAAACAGAAAGGCTTTCTTCCCATATTGTTAGCTACAATGTAAGGTTTTTCAGGAATTTTTAGTAGTTAGAGCCCAAACTTCAGGGTTCAAATTTACCTTCAACATTTTCCATTTGGGAAAATCCATCTATACCTTTTGGAAAGAAAGAGTGTCATATATATGATATACATATGCATGACGATCCTATCAATGCCTCAGGTGAAAATAATACCACATAATAGGTTTTGCTTTGAAGTTTCTGTACAGTGCCTGTGCAGAACAGTCAGCTCACCTTGTATGCAGTATTAAGTGCCTCCCCAATATTGGGCAATAGTTCATGCACTTGAGAGAATTTACTGAATCACATAGCACATGCAGCTGCTTGTGATTGCCTAGTATTTGTCTTGGTGTTATAGGACATGAAGAATTCTAATGCATATAAAGTCATGGAAACAAACTATGTGTTTCATGGTTTCAAAAATGTGACATACTTGTCACAGAGGCTGCAGCGCTGCATTTTGAAAAGGTGGGGGCAATCAACAGCCTCAATCTGTATTGAGAGTTGAGCCACGCATGCTTGACAAAAGACAATATGCCTGTTGGAGCTGCCTCTGGGAAATCCCAACCCAAGTATATCTTTCATGTTATATGATGATTTATTTTGGGCTTATACATGGATTAACACACAAGCTACTTATAAGAAAGATGGTTCTAAAGTTTCTGTTTCATTCCTTCTTTTCCACCTTCAATCTTTCTGTTCTTCCCTATTAGACATTGAACCCAGGACTCAAGTCTACCACCACTGTGCTTTATCCCTTGACCACTATTTACTTTTTATTTTGAAGAGGCTTTACACTATAGCTCAGATTGGCCTTGAATTTGTTATTCTCCTGTCCCAGACCCATAATGTGCCCCCACCAAGCCCAGTTCTAATGTGCCTTCATCCTCATTGGGGGTTATTTTGTCAAATGAAGCTTATGTAAAACACAAAGATTATTATAATGTCTATGTGTTAATGGAAATAGTTTTGAAAAACACCCCCATTGAATCGGCCAGCTGTGGACTATTTTGCATACTTAAAATGCATGCTGTTACCCACTTCATATGGCTCTTGTCTCTTTATAACAAACATTTTTCCCCCATGGCAACATAATAACTCAACCTTGAGTTTCACAGCTCTTAACAGTACCTCCCTCAGCCAATGCATCAGAGGAGAGGAAGCACAAGGTCAGTGTGGATAGGATTAGAAAGATCAAGTACCTGTAGAAACCTCTCCTTTTCGATAAATGAAAGCACAGAAAAGTGAATAGAATAATGGGGGGGCATTTCTCTTGAAATGGCAGCTTTTCAACATTCAAGGTATATATTTAATCCATTCATTGTGTATTTTTCCTGCTTATTTAAAGATGAATTCAGCAAATATTTGTTGAGTAACCACCACACTTGAAAAATCATCCCAAGGGCTGAGTCAGAAGATGTATGGGGGATGTTAGTCATTAAGCAGCTAACATTTTGTAAGTTCTGTTTTCTTATGCACCATCATGAACACATCAAGTCAGCTCCAACAAAACTCAGCTTTAAACCCAGCCCAGCCACTGCCAATGCATAGACAGTTCTTGATCTCCTTCCCACTGTCCTCACTCAAGTCAGTGGTGTGCATGGGTACATTTTTTTTTTTTTACAAAGTAATGCTTTTGTTTTCATCTCAAATGTATATGACCTTATCTGTAAATCAAAGAATCATCAAAGAACATTCTGTTCAGCAAGCTTTCTCCTTCCAAGGATCACAAAGTGCCCACAAATGGTTTGTTTATTCATACTTGTTTTGAGATTAGATGTTTGGTTGTGTATACAAATTTTTGCATTTATTTTTCAAAATCTATACCCCTAATTACTGGATAATAAATAAAATTATATTCTTAATTTAAAATGAAAATTAGCTTTCATACAAAGATGCTCACATTACAAAGGGTCTGCAATACAAAGGGAACATCCTTCTACTCTTATCTCCTGTTCTTTGATCTCCAAAACAATTAGCTTTCTTGTTTCCAAAATAATTTATACCCACAAGAACTTAAGACATCTTTCTCTCCACTGCTCTCCATGCAAACATAAATAGACATATACCTAAACTCCATGAGTATATCCTTCTCCTTTTACCTACTTACCTCTTCCTTATTCTTATTACTTTCATCACAACACATTTACAGAGACACAATTTAAAGGGATTCTTAGATATGAGTACATAGCAGGAAAGAGAGTTTGGCAGAGTATTTGCTTTGCTGTAGGTTTCTCACTCAAGACACGTAGTTCTCTATACACATAGATTTTAGAGTGAATGGAACCAATGTCTTAAATGCATGTCAGGATCTGTGTATGGAGAAATATAATAGCCATTGAAGTATTTCAGAATTCTTCTAGATGACTTTCAGGCTTAAAGCCTTCCTGTTTTAAGTTATTCATTATAATTTCAGTAGGAAATACTTAAAGTAATTTTGTTTAAGCTGTAAATGCTCAGAAACTTTGATATAACACTTGAAAATAAGGACCCATGTTAGCAGTATGTTCATGGGGATGAGAGGTAAAACCAAATGTAATTGCACTTAAACATATTTCAGGATGGGAGTGGATTTATTCAGAAGGCAAGATTTATATTGATTCCCTGATAAACTTATTTTATACTTTGACAAACAAAACAGCAATCTAGTTCTGAGCATTCTCGGTACTCTTTCAGGAAGCTGTACACCCTCCTTTTCCCACTCACTGACAGCATTAGTCAGCTCGCCATTGCTAACAGTACTCCCTCCTCCACAGTTCCCTGCCTGCCTGCAGCTACCAGACACAGCCCAGGTGACAACATGAATTATCCAAACATTTAAATGCAGCTCAGATTTCCCCCTCTCTATACTGACAACACTCAACTACTTAGAACAAAAAGAGGAGATTAACATTGAAGAGGTATATTCTTTCTGTTGTCCATAACAGAGTATTTTTAAAGTATTAATGTATTTTCTCATTCCTTTCAGAAGTTAAAGTGATAATTCCACAAGGAAAACATCTCAGTCCACTGACAGCACACTTCTGTCTTCAGTCTTTGGCCTGGACTGATGCAGCTGGTTGTCTAATACAGAAACATGAGTATTTTCTGGAGGGACTGAGAGATGCCCACTCTGTCGGAACACAGAGTGCAACAGTCAAAGTTGATGGTTAATAGCAAGAAGTTGAGGGCAAGTGAGTCTTTGCTTCCAAAGCCCTAATTTACCAGTGACAGCTCTTTGCTTTTGGAAGATGCCCAGGCATAATTACAAATGAGCAAGTCAAAGTCTTAGGAGGTTAGGCAAGAGTCAGATAGGAACATGGGTGACAGTACTCTAACAGTGTTAGTGAAACTCTGTTAGTGAAACATATACTATGTATATGTACATACATAGTACCAGACATAGTCTTCAAAATGTAAGAAACATTTTTGGTGCTGCAGTCTTTACCCAGTGACTTTTGTTAAATGTAAAGAAACTGGCACATCAACATAGTTGCTATGAAAAACACTGAGACACTGGCCATTCCTTAAATTTTAAATGATAGTAGATGAATAACAAATAGATGAAACATAAGCAATACATAAATATCATGCTAAAATATTGCTACAGATTTGTATTTAAATATATCAATTGTGTTTTATATTACTCTCTTTCTTTTAGGTTTTTATTGATTTCTTCTGTAAGACATATATAAATCATGTATGTATAAGTTGCTTCAAATTCCTCAGTATGTTTCCACAGAGCTTCACAATGCCTCAAAATTCAAGAATTTTAATCAGAATTCAGTATTTAAACTGGGCAGTGATTATATTGTGTTAAGATTTGTTTCAGTTTTGGAAAATAGCAACACATTTGTTTTAATGTGGTTAAAAAAAAATAAAAGTTTGCTTATACCAAAGAGAAATGGAATTCTTTGTAATGTAAGAAACATTAGATCTTTCCTGCAGGATCTCAGTTCAGTTTAGATGTATTTCCCATTGTCAGACAATGAAACAGAGTTTTTCAGAGTTCATCATGTTTAAATTATTAATTTGGGGCATAGATGATGATAAGACTTTAGATTTCATTAAGTCAGCTGACTATCATATATACATATATGCACATGTATATACATATGTATACATATATATATATATGTGCAGTAGTTGAAGCTCAATCATAGAGTATCTGATTAGTTTTAACAAAACCAAGGATTCAATCTCTAGTATACATAGGCAATGGACATTAAAACTGAAAGATTAAAATATTCCTAGGAAGAAAGAGTGAAGGAGGGGGCAATTTGAGGGAGGGGATGAAAAATGAAAATTGCTTTGGGGCTCTTTTCTCTGCTCACTCAGCACTTCCCTTTTCTTTGTAAACAAGCTAGTTCTACCCCAAGCCCTCCTTGGAAGGTGTAGCTTTCCCTTCATCTCTTCTCCTGGCAGCAGACAGGGTTTTGGCTAATCTGTACTATGATTTTTTTCTCTTATTGTCTACTAAAATTCTCCCTGAGAACAGGGGGGAAAGTAGGAGAAGAAAAGGAGAAAACCTAGGTGTATGCAGAAGAGGAAAGGAAAGAAATAAGGAAGAGGAGAAAACAACCACGGACACTCAATTACAATTGAAAACATGTCTCCCTGAAATAACAGGGATATAACTGATTTAAAAGCAACTCACCAGGCTGGGGAAACCCACAGAAACAGCTGACCTGGACAAGGGGAAGCTCATGGACCCCAGACTGACAGCTGGGACAGAACCAGCATAAGAATGAACCAGGCACCCTGAACGTGGGTGTCAGTTAGGAGACCTGGGCAGTCTATGGGGCCTCTGGTAATGGATCAATATTTATCCCTAGTGTAGGAATGGACATTGGGAGCCTATTCCCCATAGAGGGATACGCTCTCAGCCTAGACATATGAGGGAGGGCCTAGGCCCTGCCCCAAATGATATGACAGACATTAAAGATCCC
Organism: Cricetulus griseus; assembly: GCF_003668045.3. NCBI lineage: Eukaryota > Metazoa > Chordata > Mammalia > Rodentia > Cricetidae > Cricetulus > Cricetulus griseus. The sequence continues at coordinate 187,555,053 of NC_048597.1, read as the reverse complement.
CGATGCAAGGCCTCACCCTCCCTAGGGAGCAGAAAGACGATGGGATGGGGGTCTGTGGGAGGCAGGGGAGAAGGGGTGGGAGAGGGGAACTGGGATTGATATATAAAATAAGGTTGTTTCTAATTTAAATAAAAAATAAAAAAGTAAAAAAAAATCATCTAATGATGCATTCAGGTAGACCTGGACACATGCTTCTGATGGATTATATTAAAAAGTTAATTATTATGAATAGGATTGTAAAGAGTGAAAAAAATCAAACTCATATTCTAGTGGCTGCTTCCTATTCAGGAGCTGCCACTCGGTGGCATTCTCTGAGAGGGTCTAAGAGTCTCAGTGATATGAGGTCCTAGTGCTTAGGTTGTTTCACAAACTATTGAGAACGATAATTGCATAAAAAGGGAGACTGAGATTGTAGGCCACAGAGAGCAGATTCCCATCAGAGCTGAATTATTTCCTTTCTCAACAGATATTGTGCTTTAAATAAAGCATCACACAGACAGACTGGAACATCTGTCTACAGTTAAATATAAATGATAGACTCAAGCAGAATACATTTACAATATGAGGTCAACTCATCAAATAACTTCATTAAACATATAGAGAATGGCTGCTCATGATTATTTTCTTAACTTGGGCATTGCTTAGACAATGTTTAGAATTTAGATCTAAGAAGTAAAAATTTCAAAGATAATCAAGTAGCAGAAACATGTTTATTACTTACGTACAAAATGATACTCTTATGAAGCACTCTGAGAATATTTTGCTGCATTTGCTATTTAGCACAGTTCTCAGTGACAAATAGGTGGTAACAGTATCGTAGCTGTCAGTCATCTTTCCCCACAAGAAAAAAAATGTTCAAAGAGACTGTGGTGCTGAATCTGGAATTGTGAACAAGGGATCACTGTCAGAGGTCGTGACCCTCACTCGGATCAGTCATAATTGTTCTAACCTCTCTCTTTTTCACATGGATTATCTGCTGTATTCTTTGTACAGAAATGGAGTCCTGCAGAACCTTAACCCATGCTCATGGCTTTCTGGGTGCTGATTTAATAGAGTACAATTGTCTTCAAGAGCTACAGAAAATCCCACAAAACAATAGAGATTCATATGTCACACAATCTGTGAGTCCAAACCACCCACCTCTTTTCTGAGTTTGATGCTAAAACCCTCATTTCTAAAAACATCTAAGGTTTTCATAAGATTTTCTTCAACAACTCTGGTCTTTCTGTTTTTCTTTTGACATGACAATTTGTTTCTCAGCTCCAACCTTAAAACAAACAAACAAACGAAAAACAGAAAGAAATGTGTTCCTCGGTAAGCTATTGACTACTGCTTTGTTCATATTACTCATGCAATTTAATCATATACCCTACTTTTGACCATATTCTTTCATTTGTCAAATATTCTCCCAAGTCCAAACATAGCCCCTAAATTATTTCATTTACATCACAAAAATCTAGCTGATCCTCTTACCACAGTAATCTCAAAATCACAATGTTCTAAATTAAAATTTCTCACCAAATTATTCCATCATCTATAAACTTACCCCCATGAGTAAGATAACTATAAAACCTTGTTTATTCAACTATACCTAAAATAAACAAATTTGAAACATTAAGAGTAGTTAAATAATCAAGGCACATTAGTTGTTTATTGCTGAAAAATCAGACAAAAGCAACTTAATGAAAGAAGGGATACATACCTTTGGCTCACAATTCCAAGGTGCAGCCCATGGCAGGAAAGCCGTTAGGCCTGAGGCAGCTGTCCACACCACATGCACAGTTGGGAAGCAGGGAGAAGTGAGCACTGCTGCTCAGCTCCCTTTCCCTTTTCATTCAGTACCAGACTCCAGCCCATGGAAATGTGCTAGAGTGAATCTTCCCACTTCAACTTACCTAATCCAGAAAACTCCTCATGGACATTCCCAAGGATTAGTTTCCATGGTGATTCTGAATGCCATGAAGTAGTCAATCAAGATTAAACATTATACTAGGTTTGGTGGCATTACAGCTAAAGATACCAAGACAGAAGAATCATGAGTTAGATGTCAACCTGGGCTTCATAGTTAAGTTCCAGAGACATAGGAGAAAGCTAATGGGATGGGGTAATGATAGTGATTGCCTCTATAATTTGTTTTTCCATTAAAGCTGCTGACCTACAAATCACTCATTTTTTTCACTATCCATATACTGTCTCCTAAATGATTTTTGGCCCATCCTTTCCTATTATGATGATCTTTCCCCAGCTGCAGTCTAGACAACAGGAATGTCTTCTATTTGGATTCCCTATTTCTAGTCGTGTTTGCTCTGAAATCCAGTACTGGGCTTTGGTTGATGTGTCTAATCTAAAATACAAATTGACCATGCATCTCTTCATCTGATGTTATTTAATTGTTTTACTCCTTTTGCAAGATGTTGTTCGAAATCCTGTGCCATTTGACTATGAGAGTTAACTCACTAATTTCTATTCATATTTACTCATGCGTTCTCCATGGAATTGCACTCCAACATATCTTTCTTTCATTTCTCCCTACTAAATTTTCAGAACTCATTTTCTATATCACATGGATTGGACTTCCTCAAGCAAATTACTCCCTCTCTTTTGTTGGGAGCTCAAAGGTCCTTGTACCCACAGATCACTATAGAGACCAGAAATGTGAAGCACACAGGATTGTCTCTTCAAAGGGGAGAGCAAATAAGCTGTTTTTCCACCCAAAAGCTGGAAATTAAAGGTGATTGTAGCCTGATGATCTGGGTTTATCTGTTGGTACAGTCCATATCAAGCTTCCACAACCAGGACAGGATGTGGCTAGTAGTCTAAATTACCCTTACGCTGTCTATATAGCCAAGACCTCCCTTGAGTTCCCACATCCAGGACCAGAGGTGACTAATATCCCAAATGTCTGCTACATGATCTGTATGATGAGACCATGCCAGTTTCTTCCCTTGCCCCTGGAACTAATATAGGGAGCCTATCTCTAGTACCCATCTTCTTAGAAGAAAAGACCTGAACTTTGTGTTAAGTTTCAATGTAATTATATCTCCTTGTATACCTGGGTTTGTGTTATACCAGGAAACTTTATTCCCAAATTGTACTATGTTTAAATATGCTGGCAATAAACCACCTGGCATCAGACTCCCAAAGTTTGATCCAGCCTGTTGAAGTCAAGATGAACCGAGTTTCCATTCTCCCCTCTTCTCGGAGATTTCCTGTCTGCCATGATACCCACAGCAACCCCCACAATTAGCACTTTTATCACTGTTCCTAATGAAAGACCCCTGCCCCTTAGCCCTTTCTTTCTCAAGTTTGTCTCCTCCTCCTCCTGTCGGCGGCTCCCCCGGCGGCCTCCACTTCCCCTGCCACCCGCCACACGCCCGGCCCGAGAACGAGCACCAGGTGGGCCGGCACGAGAACGAACACCAAGTGAGCCGGCCTGGAGCCCTGCCCCTGAGCCCCCGCCCGATGAGAAACACTCCGTCCCAAGGTCTCCGCCCCCAAGGTCAGCCATCTGGACGCGGAGGGGGGGGGAATTGAGTCTGTTGTACCAGACACCAGACCTTGAGAATATGCTGGTCTGGAATGGCTCTGTGTCTCATTTGAACCATCCAATAGAAATGATTCTGTATTTCGCCTCATTTGAAAGACTCTGTGTTTCACCTCATTTGAATAACTCTGTACTGCGCCTCATTTGAATAACCCTGTATAGCGCCTCATTTACATTGACCAATGGGAATAGCTCTGTACAATGCCTCATTAGAATTATCCAATAGAATCCCTGCTTCTAGCTTGCGCCTTTTTCCCTATATAAGGACCCCTTTCCCTTGGCTCGGGGCGCTTGGCCTCACAGAAGCTAAGTCGTCCGGGTACCCGTATCTCCAATAAAGCCTCTTGCAGTTTGCATCCAAGTTCGTGGTCTCGCTGATTCCTGGGTGCGGGTCTCCTTCTACGAAAGTACCTCTTCGGGGGTCTTTCACTATTAGAAGTATTGATCAATTCTACTAACTTGTACACTTTCATCTCCAGCACAACATTACTCTAAATTATGAATATTTATATATTTTGTACATAATCTCTTCATTTGTGAATCTCAGAGGCACAAGTTCTGACTAACAGGCAGTATATGGACTTTGTTTTTAATACTTTTCAGTGTTCTTAATATGGGTAATGTCACTCCTCTGTATCCATTTGTACTATTGGAAAATAATAGACAGTTTTGCTTCTACTTGCATATAAATAGACATTTATGTGATATTGTAGTTCTTCAATTGCCTAATATTGTTATTTCCCAATACATCCATGCTACTGCAAATGAAATAACTTCAGCCTTTTTTATGGCTGGAAACATCCATTTGTGTATACATTCCACATATTCTTTATTCATCCTTCTGTTGCTGGGCACAAAGGATGGTTCCATAACTTTGCTTTTGAATAGTGTTACAATAACAATTCATGTGCAACTATCTCTTTCAGTTTTTCAAGTAAATATATAGATTCAGTATTGCTAGCTCATAGATGAATATTTTTGTTGTTTTTGAGAAATACCCATATCAAGTGTGCTATTTGATTTCTTGTTTATTTTTTAGTTGTTTGTATATTAGAGACACTACAGAAAACTAACAAGTTTTGATAAATAAAATCTTCACCACATAGATTTTTTTCTAAAAATGTGCAAAAGTGAATGAGGATGTCTATAATATAATTTGTTATAATAAAAGTCACAATAAAAACAGAGGTCAATTGTGCCTCCTGCACTTCTAAGTTCAAATAAAAATATATTCTGAAACAATAAGAAAATTAAGGCTAACAAGAAGAGTTTAGGCCTGGAAGACTGTTAAAGACTATCAGACACATGGTGCAGGTTCTAAAGATGCTCAAAATACAAAATGGTGTGGTCATTGGTCATTTATCTGTACTTCTGTTATAAGAAGTGTTTGCCATACCTGGAGAAGTTTAACAGCATAGATAATGCAAGATTAACCACAAGAACAGGGAAATAGATGGCGATGTTACAATAAAGTCAAATGAGTGAACAATCATCAATAGTGAGGAAGTTCAATATTACACCCATGCTATTATTGTCAGCACTTTCGCCTAAATTAAGGAAGGATACTGAGGTGCAATAAAAAAGTCAGAATGTCTCTGGTGCAGAACAATCCACTATTATCATTAAATTCATTGAGTAAATAGTAAAAATAAACAAAAGAATTTTGAAAGAGTGTTGTTTTATGTGTAATTAACATTGACTTTCATTAATATGTTTTAGGGTGGAAATAAATCAAAACAATAATTCTTTAAATAAAAATGAAGATCCATGATAGAATTTTTTAAGTTATATAAAAATTAGCATCTGCTTGTCATTGTGTGGAGCCTATAGCTTCAATCTTATGGAAGTTCTCTCTGAACTACAAAATACTAAAAGTAAGAAAGTAAAATTTGTAAACGTATTGGATGTTTGTGCTACCTAGTTTTATGTCAATCCTTTCAAAGCTAGCATAGATAATAACTACAGATGAAAGCCTCAAGTTCTGAGACCCACTGAGCTATAGTCCTCTTAGCTTGGTGGGATGATAATACATGGCTAATTGCCAATAGATGAAACACATTTATGTTAAATATAAAATCAAATTCCTACCAGTATATATAATGGTAGATTTTATTTTAAGCTGACTTTTTAAAAATGTTGGTGGAACATGTTTGCTATTTCCTGTCTCTTTGCTCCTGTGTTTTCACTCCCTTTGCTCATGCATTTTTATGCATACAAAATTGAAGTTAAGAAGCATGTTCTCACCACTTGCTAGCTTTCCATGTTTGCATACATTTATATTTGTTGTAAAAAGAGCATAGGTACACACACACACACACACACACACACACACACACACACACACTAGTAGTGCTTATAACACAAAGAAGGCATACAGATTGAATCAGAAATAACACATGCCCAAGTTTAAAATCTCATATCCCTCAGAAAGCATCCCTCAGTTGGTGCATAGTCATCTGCAATTCAGGAATAATTTATTGGCTATGAACCCAAGGCTAGCATCTATTTTCATCCTAGCATCTGTTGGTGATGATCAATCACTGTAGCCCTAAGAACAATAGGAGCAATATTATTTATTTTTCTGTCTGCCTTGCTATTTTCTGAATTCAAACACAGCTTACACTTTCTGAATAAAATTAACTCTTAGAGACTTAAAATGTTTCTTACTCAAACAATTCAATAATTTAAGTGAGAGAAATCGATTCAGATAGTTATAGTCTATTTAAATGTTATCTGATTTTGTGCCATTGCTTCAAACATCATAGAAAATTGGGAATTTAAAATAATTTCCTTATTCTGGAATTGTGAAATAATTTCTATTTACTCAGTTGATCTAAAGTTATTAAGTAAAAGTGTTTTTCCTCATAAAAATCCAAAACTTCTGAGAATACAAAATATTCTTATTTTCTTTTTCTTTGACTTCATACTCCTTATACAACAATCTTTGCAATGATTAAAAATATTTTAAATTATTTTTATTTTATGTGTTTCTATAAGTTATAATTAATAATTAAAATTAATATATTTGAGGGAAAACAATACACATGGACATTTAAAAGGACTACCACAATCAAGTTAATTAGCATACCTATTATCTCACAGAGTCACTACTTTAGAGTGTAGTGGAGGATAAAACAGATTTACTTTCTCCCAAATCTCAACTTATGGCAAAGCAGCTTCTTTCTCACTCATCCTGAATGGCCCCCATTTGTAGGCATGTGCCCTATTGTTCATGAGAACCCTTACTGACTGATTGACCTTCTCCATCTGGAATCTGAGGCCTCTTCAGCTGCTGAGGCAAGAAAAGTGCTCAGACGGGTCTGGTAGCAGTAAGTAAAATCCTCATCATGTCTTCTCACAACCCATTATCGAAAAACAGTCACATGAGCCAGAAGAAGGGAAATCAGATGTGAGGGAATGCTAGAACACTTCTGTCATGATGACCTTGCATCATAAGCTGAGCAGTAGAAAAACATGATGAAATAATTCCCTATAGTTAGATTTCCTAAAATTAATTTCTACCTTTTGACAGAGATGACAGAATCAAGGAATAAAAACCCTTTAGAGTATGCTAGCAGTATTTAAAGTGCTGACAGCCTGAATAGCAGCCAGCAGAATCCTTCCTTCCATGGTAAAAATTTTGGTGCATCAGAAAGAGAAAAAGGTAATGTCCTTCATGTCAAAACAGAGAGGAAGAATAAACACGGAAGCAAGCTTACTTATTAATTGTTTCCTCTAGCAGCAAAATGTTAAAGACTCCTGAGATCTAGTTTGATTCTTCAGATATGCAGAGCCATGTTTTATTCTTGTTTTTCCTAATCACAAGAACTGGGCAAAGAGAAAGCTCAATGTCATCCTGAAGTCTGGAAGTATGTGGGAGTGGGTACATAAATGATTTGAATAATGTTGCACCTTATTATCGAAGAAGCCAGCTGTAAAAACAGTGTAAAAATTAACATCTGCTTGTCATTGGAAAGGGCCTATAGTTTTCATCTTATAGAAGCCTTCTCTGAGCTACAAACTACTAAAGATAAATAAGTAAATAAAAATTGTAGCTGTTAACACAACTGTATTGTGTGGTTATGCTACCTAGTTTTATGTCAACTTGATACAAATGACAGTCATTCAAGCAGAGGGAACCTCAACTTAGAAAATGCCTACACTAGATTGGCCTGTGAGCAAACTGTAGTGAAAAAGGGCCAGCCAAAGAAACTCACTTTGGCCATTAACCAGAGCCAAAGAAATGCACCCCAACTCTGAAACCAGTGCCAAAGAAACACCTGTTAGCCCTAGAATCAGAGCCGGTGAAAGAAATATGCCCTGGCCCTGAAATCAGAGCCCAAAGGCTAAAAGGTGCCAGGAGAAAAAAAAACACACTTTGGCCCTGAAACAAGAGCCAAATCTGCCCCTGACCAACTAAGCAGAAAACCAACCAATCCCTAAGCAGGGAAAACAAACCAATCCCTGGGCAGAAAACCAGCCAGTCTCTGAGCACAAGATATAGCCAATCTAAGCTCAAGAGACTGAAATCTGACCAATCCCCACCCTGGAAATCTCCTTGGAAAAATTCTGTCCATAATAAGATTCATACAAACCCTGTACCAGTTGAGCTTGTGGCTGTCTAGCTGTCTTCTTCCACCCTGGCAGAGGCAGCCCCTCTCCTGGATTCTTCCTTCCCAATAAATCTCTTGAATGAGGTTTAGATAAAGACCTTCTTTTGCAGGAGCAGAGACAGATCTCCTAGCAGAGCAAGGGTAACACCTTCATTGGGGAAACCTTCCCCTACCAGAGTGGAGTTGTTACACGCAGGGACTGCAGCAGAACTGTAGCAACTTCTCTGGGGAAGCCCTCCTCTGCCAGAGCAGTGCTGTTATATGTGGGAATCCTTTCCCTGGAGCTGTGTTATAAGCTGCTATTCTTACTGTACCTGTGGCATACCTTGGCTCAGGCTTACCAGAATACTTTTCCATCTGAGCTGTAACACTTACACAAACCTGGAGGGCATTTTCTTGATTGATGATGATGGGAAAGAACCTAGTTCACTGTAGGCAGTGCCACTCAGGGGCAGGTGGTCCTTGGTGTTATGAGAAAGAAAGTTGAGCAAACCACAAGGAGTAAGTCAATAAACAGCATTCTTCCATGGCCTCTACATAAATTTCTGTGGCCTGTCTTCATTCCCTGATTGCCTTTTATGGTGGACAGCTCAAACAAACCTTTTTTTTTTCTCTTTAACACAATAGAAATAAAAACCCGAGGACAGCAATGTAAAGAAAATGAAAGACAAAATCATATTCTGTGAACAGTGATGTTTGGTACATGGCTTAGATGGAGGGCACTACCTTAGCTAAACTGTTGATTCACAATCAACAGTCATTCTCCAGGAACTAGCTTATTTTCTTACCATGGGGCACATCCCTGGGGCATGTCCTTGGGCACCTCCCACCTACAGTGGGATAAGTAGAGCTGTCTTGAGCTGCTTGGCCTGACTCAGGGCCCAGGGCGAGCAGAACCTTGGCTCCTTTTGCCACTTCCATTGACTCCTTGGATCTGACAGGCTCTGGATTGCAGCCACTGTCACTGATACTCCCTCAGTCACACCTCTTTGTTGTGAGAGGCCCAGGTCTAGAAGGTTCTGGACACACACACACACCCTATTACATCTCCCTCAGCCTCTTCTGGATTCTGTGGAAATCCCAGGCTAAGTGAACAATATCCATCTCTAGCATATTTTCCTGTTGAGAAAACAGCCTGCTCTAGGGAGATGACTGCCTACTCCAGGACAAACTTAGTCTTTTTATTTGGCTATTCTATCACTAATACCTTTTTGTGAACTGTTGCTCATTTTTTGGAACTATTCAAAATATCACTAGACTAGCACTTAGCTGTTTGCCATTTTTTTCCTTAGAAAGTCCAGCTGGACATGGTTCTTCCCATATGTGGTTTCAAGTGAGCCAAACAGAATTTTTTCTCCTTTATCCTTTTAAAAAAATATCCTTAAGAGTGTTTTGTAAACTGGGCATTCGTGGCACATGCCTTTAGTCCCAGCACTTGGGAGGCAGAGGCAGGTGAATTGCTGTGAGTTCGAGGCAAGCCTGGTCTACAGAGTGACTTCCAGGACATGATCCAAAGCAATACAGAAAAACCCTGTCTGGAACTCTGCCCCCCCAAATAAAAACCTTTGTATTCATTTGCTGATCTAAATCAGTTAGATCAAAACCACTAAAGCCCTTGTCTTAGTTAGGGTTCCTATTGCTATGAAGAGAAATGGTAACCACAGCAACTCTTGTAAAGGAAAACATTTAAATGGAGTGGCTTACAGTTCAGAGATTTAGTCCATTATCATCATAGTAGGGTGTGGTAGGATGCTGGCAGACATGGTGCTGGAAAAGGAACTGAGAGTTGTACATTTTGATCTACAAGCAACAGGAAGTGAACTGAAACACTGGGCATAGCTTGAGTTCAGATTTCAAAGTCCACCCCTGTAATGACACACTTCCTCCAACAAGGCAACACCTCCTAATAATGACACTCCCTTTCGGGGCCATTTTCTTTCAAACCACCACAGGCCCCAAGTTCCTAATGAATCAACTTTATAAAAATTTCTCCTGTAAATATAGTTCTTTTTGGCCTATTGATCAAGTGCGAATTCTTCTATTGTCAGTTATTTAGTAACACCCGCTTTTCCTCTGTTGTCTCCTCCCTGATATTTAAAAGAACCTTAGATGGAGATAACCAAATATTCCTAAATCTCTGATAAGCCATCCATGGGGATTGATTTCTCTCATATTGTCTCAGATTATGTTACCTTTGCCTTAAGGAGGGATGGGTAGCTATTTTGCTCAGTTTTTTCTATCCCTTCCAGCAGATCCCAAGATTTGTTTCGGTCCTAAAGGATTTGCATGTAAAGATTTCCTACATGATTGACAGGATGAAATGTAGTGCACTCAAATGAATGGAGTTTTCCTACTTGCCTTCAGCATCTAACATGAGTCTTTGGTAAACAGTGTGCTGTGTTTATGAGACTCATATGATTTTCCCTCCAGGGCTAAACTTCATCAAATAAATGCATAATTTAATGAAATAAAAGAAACTATTAATTTTTAATTGAAAATAGATTTTTGCATACAATATATTCTGATTACAGTTTCTCTTCCAACTTCTCCCAGATCCTCTCGACTCCACATACATCCAAATGCACATCCTTTCTTTTTCTCTCTCTCATTAGAATACAAACAGGCATTTAAAAAATATTAAGAAAGTAATATAAAGTAAAATATGATAAATTTAAAACAAAGAATAGGATCAAATAGGAAAAAAATAAATATAAAATGCCCAGACAAAGCAATACAAGCAAGGAACCTCCAAAAGTGCTTTGAGTTCAATTTGTGATAGCCATTTAGTTCTGGGCATGGGGTCTCTCCTTAAGGCTGGTTTGTGAGCAGTACCAACTGGGATAGCTTCTGGGTTAAAGATGGGGGCTTACGTCCACTCTCCTCATTGATGGGATTCCTTCTGGCTTAGACCTGTGGAGGTCTCTGTAAATTCAGAGTAAACTATTAATGTATTAAGTTTATATTTGTACTGCAGAAAGTATCTGATTACTAATACAAAGCAATATATCCACATTGAGAAACAGATGTTTACAGACTCTTGGTGGTTTATCATAACTTACTACATGAACTGATTGCTTCTGGAATATAACTCACACCTTTACATCTTAGTTTTAGCCCAAAATTTGCCTGTGCCATTTTAATTTCCTCAGCAGCCAAAGAGTTAGAGATTTCTGGAAAGGATGTGTATCCCAATAATCCCTCAAAGAGCTAGCCCAGTGATGAGTAGCCCCATATGAACAGACTAATATGGGCGAAAAGACCGCCTGGATCTGGCTCTTTCCTCTCAACTGGATCCACTCATTTATTTACTCATGTTTTATTCAGGCTGTATTTGTTTGCAAGATGTGCTCTTAGGAGCTAGAAATAGAGAAGAGCGGGAGACAGGGAGTGAGTATGGGTGAGACAGGGTGGGGGACTCTGAAATGTGCAAGTGTCTGTAAGGGGCTGATAGTCACAGGACCCAAACAGCTGCACAGAATGGAAATGCATCATAAGCAGATGGCAGCTGCATCCAGGAGTGTTTCAGGAAGAAGCCCAGAAGACCAAGGAAACTTTACCAGCAGAGTCCACACCTACATTCTAAAGCCCTGTCCTTATACCCACAAGGGGAACTTCTCTTTACAATGGATTAACAGACAATTACAACCAGTCAAAATGCAGCATTGTGGATCCCTGTCCCAATGGATACAGCTACAAAACAACTTGGGTCCCTAAGGCTCACGGAACATAGTTGAAGAGGAAGCAGAAAGATTGTAAGAGCCAGAGGATCCATTTTGCTGTGACACTGTGTATCCTAATAAAGTCTCACCAACATAACTGCTGAGACACAAGCTGAACAAGATCAACAATAGATATGCCAAATTGGACTGGGAAAAGACCATGAGGCCTCAACCCTACATGACAGGCAACTAAGGAATGCTGGGAATAGCAGAAAAAAATCTTCCCTAGGAACGCACACACAAGTTAGTTACCCAATAGTCAGCCCTGAAAACATACCTACAAATAACATTATAAAAATCAAGCAGGTTATATTCAAGAATATATATGTATATACATTTATGCATGTAATAACAATTAATAAAAAGAAGCTATGAATGTGGAAGAGAGCAAGGAGTCATATGGCAGCGTTTGTAGGAATGACATGGAGGGGGAAATGGTCTAATTATAATCTCAATCATGACAATAATAATAATAATAATAACAGCATAGCGGGGAGAAAAGACCTGAAGTTGAGATTCTGGTTGGTTCTGGTTAGAATAGGTAAAAATCTGGTTAATGAGGAAAGGGCCTGAAAGCTATATTCTGGCAGGCCTCACAGGTCAGAGTGGCAAAAATGGATCCTCTTTCTATTGAACTAGCTGGCCATTGGAGGTTTGGAAGCAAGAGGATGGACAGTAGGTAAATGTGTGCTTGAAAAACAACACTGTCTACAGAGTGAAGAACAGACTAGGGGACTTAGTATGCAAGCAGAACCATTAGAGATAGCTGTAACAAGCCAGAGGCCCATCTTCTTATACAGAAGACATTCAATGACTGTTACTTGTATGGAAGACTGGCATTATAAAATAATCAAAGGCTGGAAAGTCCCATTTTTATAGGACTAAACTTTGTGTCTGTTTGGTTATGTTTACTGTTCCTTAATGAAGTTGACAAGTTCCCCAAACAAAGTCTTTGTTCTACTTTTCAGTAAAACACAGTAGTGGCTGGCGTCCCCTCCACATGTAATCCTGCAGGATCAAAGGAAACAATGTGCAATAACAGCACTGTGTAAACCAGAAATTTCAAAGCACCGTGTTGTAAGGTGCCAGGCATTATTACCAACAATATTGGACCTGATTTCATTTTCAGCTAAATCTTCTTATTTTCTCTATATTGGTCAAAGAAAAACAAGCCACAAGCTGAACCACAGGAAATCTTATTACTTAGTCCCCCAACTAAAGTAGGTAGAATCTAATGATCATTTCATATTTTTTTCCATTTGAAAAACATCTTTCTTTGAAACTCAGAAGGTACAAAATTGACCAATTTTGAAATACAAACAGCTGTTGAGATAACTTTTTTAAATGTTTTCTCTGAAAAGTCAACCTTTATTTTGAAAGCTGGGGAAGTTTATTTGACCATATGGAGCATTACAGTGGTATCTCCAAACTTTCACATCCCTACCTAAATAATACAGACAGTGCCTGAGGACTCATACTGAGGTTAACCTCTGACCTTCATACACAAGGAGCACACACTACACACTGCACAGTCTATGAAAAGCTTAACATTACTTTGTGGTCAGAGACAAGGCTACAAAAGTATTAACCTATGTCTTTCAACTTTAAGTCCAAACTTCTCTTATTGAGTCATAGTTACCTACAAAAGTAATAGAGCCTCATAAATGTTATTTATTTTCTTGGATACAGATCTGTGTGGTCAGCATTTTAAAGCTTTAATATATAAGCTCACATAAATAGTTGACAGAAAAACATTTTTCCTTGTTTTTGCTGCACAGTACTTCAAGATTTTAAGTTAGCATTTTTGGAATTTTCTTAAGATTTCTTTAATTTGTGTGTGTGATTGCTTTGCCTGATTGCATGTTTATGCACCATGTGCATGTTTGGTGCCTGCAAAGGTCAGCAGAAGGCATCAGATGCCCTAGAACTAGAGTTGCATGTAGGTGCTGGGAACTAACACTGATCCTCAGCGAGAACAAGTACTCCTAACTGCTGAGCACTGAATTTACCCTCTTTTAATTAAAGATACTGCACTGGTTCCAATACCTACACAAAGCTGGAATAATAGTGTTACCACAACTCAAAGGCATTCATATTATTTTTATTCCAAGAGACAGCCAATAACCAAGTTTATTAAAATGATCAGTCTGAAGAATGAATATGTCAGGGTGTGGAAATAATAATTTTGAGATGTGCTATGTATACTGTAAATATTTATTATTCTCATTGGTTAATTAAAAAGCTGACTGATTGGTAGCCAGACAGGAAGTTAGGCAGGAAAGCCAAACTGAGAATGATAGGGAAAAGGAGGGCAGTTAGAGGACTTGCCAGCCAGACACAGAGGAAGCAAGAAATAAATGTGCCTTTCTAATAAAGGTAACATCATATGACAGAGCATAAATAAGGAAAATGGGTGTAGTTAAAATGTAAGAGCTAGTTAGTAATAAGCCTGAGTTGTCAGCTAAGCATTTATAAGTAATAGTAAGTCTCCATGTAGGTTATTTGGGACTGGTCGTTGGGTTAGGAAAGAAACATGCACCTACAGATATGTGCATTTTCTATAACACATTATAACCAAGATATTCAAACAAATAAATGAATAAAGGCAGACTATAATTGATAGATAAGGAGTTCATAGATGATTCATAAGTATATAAAGTAGATAGACAGATGATAGATATATAGATACATAGATGATGACATATATATATATATATATATATATATATAATAGATAGATGATACATAGATGATAGATAGATAGACAATGATGATGATAAAGACAGATTAAAATATCTTTAAATTATATGTAGAATGTTATGTAGAAAACTACCTTATTTCCAGAAAGGTTTACAACTGTGAAACAAAATAATGTCCTGTAATTTATAAAGTTCTGTTATTGAAATCACAGTTTGCAATATTTATCAAACCTTCCAAAGTAATATGCTAAATAACTTGGGAGATCAGCCCCCAAGCTCTTATACTCTAAACACTTGCCTTTCTCATTTAAAAACTGTCCTCCTTATTTATAATGTCTTTTATGTTAGTTCCTGAAATCAGAATAAGATGCTGCCCTCCAGTTTCTGTAATTATTTCAATAAAATAGATTCCACAGTGTCACTATTTGGATCCTATATAACACTTTTATTCCATTATTCCAGGGCCTGGTGCTGGGGTTCAATCTCTGGGCCTTTGGCATTGAGCATGCTAGCAAAGTCCTCCATCCCCCGCTCTCTTGTCTCTTTTAATGCACCACTTCCAAATGTTTCATGATAAAGTGGAATTTGCACAATAACAGAGGAACTGGCTTATTTGTAAGTGTTCTTTCCTTTACATTTGTGTTATTTGGAATTGTGGGTGTG
Source organism: Cricetulus griseus (assembly GCF_003668045.3). Lineage (NCBI taxonomy): Eukaryota > Metazoa > Chordata > Mammalia > Rodentia > Cricetidae > Cricetulus > Cricetulus griseus. The sequence goes on along the minus strand of NC_048597.1, from coordinate 187,539,815 downwards.
GCCTTTGAAACCCTGCAGAATTCTAATCAAACTGAAAAACAAAATTTATTAGAGTAAGTACTATTTATTTTGGGTTGTGTGCTCTCTCATTTCTTTCCAAATGTTTGAACTTTTGCATATAATGCTATAGGGTAGGGAACAGTAAGTTCCATTTAGTACAAAAACTGAGACAGGGGAAGAGTTACACTAAGCATTACACATACACATATATCACACATGTATCTATGTGTGTCCGGTATATGTATATAACATGTATACATACATGTATATATGTCAGTTATACATCACATTTGGAAAAACTGAACTATAAAAGATATTTACTGATACTTGTCTTATCTTAGTTGTCCTGTGAAAATTGGTATGCGATGCTATATGTTCCATGACACTATTCCTGGAGAGAGTGGACAAAAAAAGGAGGAACCAATAATAAACCAATATAACCTGCCTTTGCTGGTTTTCCATGTAACAAACACCATGGCCCAAAACAACTCAGGGGACCAAGGACTTATTTGGATTGCACATATCACAAACCACCATTGTGAGAAGTCAGAATAGGAACTTGAAGCAGGAACCTGGAGGCAGAAACTGAAGCAGAGACCATGGAGGAATGATGCTTACTGGCTTGTTCTGCATTGTTCATTTCTTACACAACTTGGAACCACCTCTGTTGTAGATACTCCTTTACACAGCGTGATGATATGTCACTGTGATTGCTTTAATGAACAGCTAAATAGCCAATAGCTAGGCAGGATTTTCAGGGCAGAGAAGACACTAGGAAGAAGAAAGAGAGTCATCAGCCAGAGACAGCAGAGGCAGGAAAGCAGCATTGACAGGTCAGAATAAAGGTAATACAATCACAAGGTAAGAAGTAAATGAATAGAAATGGGTTAATTTAAGTTATAAGGGCTAGTTAGAAATAAGCCTAAGCTATCAGCCGATCTTTCATAATTAATAATAGATCTCCATGTGGTGATTTGGGAACTGGCTGGAACGACAGAAAAATCTGCCTACACACCTCCTCAGATTTGGCACCACTTATTGTGAGAGATCCGGTCCCAAATAGCAAACACAGGGGCTTAATATTACTTTAAATACTTCGCCAATAGCTCAGGCTTATTACTAACTACCTCTTACATTTTAAGTTAACCCATATTCCGTATTTACACTCTGCCATGAGGGTACCTTTATTAGCAGGTCATGTTCATATCCTGCTCCCTCTATATCTTGCTGGAAACTGCTGACTCCACCCTTCTCCCATCATCCTTAGTTTGGTTGCCCATATATACTTCATGCCTGGCTACTGGCCAATCAGCACTTTATTAAACCAATTCCAATGTCAAATCTTTACAGTGTACAAGAGGAGTATTCTACAGCAGTCCCTCTCACATTACATATTACTCAATAAAATGCAGACTACCACCACCACCCACCACCACCACCACCACCACCACCACCCACCCACCCACCCACCACCCACAGTCTTGCCTACAGGTCAATCTGATGGAGACATTTTCCCAATTGAAGTTTCCTCCTCCCAGGAGACCCTGGAATAGTTGACAAAAATAAGCACACCACCAAAGTCCAATTTGGTGAGCCAATGTATTTTATTTGAGTTATTTATAGAAACATGGGTAAGGGGTTATTGAACCAAAACAGAAATGACTCAAAGACAGCTGCATTCCCCAAACTGGCTTGAGCATGGGTGACAGCCCTTTAAAGATGGAAACCTGCAGTGCATTGCACAACCTGAAGGTGGAGCCACAGGTTGGATTTTATCCTTGGCGGGTGGTTCATTTGCTCTGAACCTGCTCCAGGCAGCTCAGACAGTCTCTGCTTTTTCTAGGCATTTCAGCTTGTCTAAAGAGTGTCATTTAGAAGTCTTTATTTCTTACATAAGCTTGGGGAGGGAGGAGTCTACTATACCTGGTCAGTTTCAGGGAATTCTTGAAGGAATTGAGATGTTTATTTCCTGAGCTTTCAGGATAGAAAGATTTACTTCTTCAAAAGCCTGTTCCCTTTGAGCATTCTGTGTCTTATCGAGCTTCCCCCTTAAAACAGCCTGTTGTTTTAACTCCTTTAATAACAATAGTGATAATAATAGCACTGTAAGTCTTAAAAAAGGTGTGTCTGTAAGATGGAAAGTTTTATTGCCCGAGGGAACTGTTACAAAACATGCTACTCAATCCCATGATGCTTCATCTCCACTGCAGCACTTTCTCAATGTCATTTGCAAAAACATTTTATCCCCTGTGCTCTGTAAATGTTTATAGCCCATGAGCTCTTAGGTTCAGGACTTCTCTCCAACAATTTCCTAAGGTTATGAGCCACTCAGCATCTATGTGCACCACTAATGTTGAGCTTTTTGATTCTGAGAGCAAAAGGATTGGTGTGTATCGCTGTCTTCTTGAGCCACAAGGGAACCATGGAAGATTTAAACTCATCAAGTTTCCTCCCTATCCAAATTTTCTGTTCTGCTGTCTTTTGAGCCTCACCTCATCATATCACCCCAAAGTCCCCAGAACATACTTGGTCTATCCCGTGCTTCATATCCTTTAAACCACTCAGCCTCTAACCTGACTTGATTTTATTGCTAATACACTTTATGTCTTTATATTCATATATGTATATTGTAAGGCTGGCCCAAGTCTCTGGCCAACAGGAAGCCAGCTCTCTCAGGGAAATAAAAGCTGACCCAAGACCACAGCATGTTATATTAACTCCCGAAACATCCAATTATCTTAATGGCTTGAGGTCCCCCTTAAAAATTTCTCTTTACGACAATTTCTTTGTTGTAACAGTTTCCTTTCTCCTTAATACTCTCCCACAACTGCTACTCTCTCAACCAAACTTGAATCATCCTGTAAAAACCCCAATTTCCTTTTGGAGCTGCGTCTCTCCCTTCTTTCAGAAACAGCTGGGCAGTTCGTACCTCAATAAAGCTTTGTTCTTTGGTCTCAGTGCAGCTCTGGTGGTCTTGCTTTCCAATAAACTTTAGACATATATAGACTATTATGATAAACACCTAATTAGCCCTCTTTGATCATTCATCCAGACCCGTTTCATTCTTCACATTGATGCTATCTTTCCAAAGCAAGTTTGGTGTTGTATGTTCTGCAGGAATAGACAATTTTATAGTGACAGCAATCTACCATTACAAAATCTTTTATCATTTGAATATTTCATACATGTATGCAAGTGTCTGATTAAATTCTCGCCTCCTTTAATCCCTTTATATTTTTGTTGATTTCTTTTTATCTACCAATTGGTACTGCCCTAATATATATTATCATGGTGTCATCACCTGACACCATGATATAGGCCACATCTCTAAAGTAAAGTGATTTCTTCCTCCTTTATGCCCTTCTGCTAGAACTGGGCTTTGGGTGACCCTTCCTGTTACATGCCAGAATGTTTACCTTGCTTATTGTGTGACAGTCTCATGTTGATGACCACAGCTGCTGAGTCCTGTGTGGAATAACTATGGGGCTCCAAGGACAACATTTTACCTGGTTCTTCCTAGCATTTTGTCTCTCATATTTTTCTGTCCCCTTGTCCATGATGCTCCATAAGTTTTGTGGGAAAAGGTTTATATAAATGTTCCAATATGGCTGAGCTCACAAAGTCACATTTTCCCCAACACTTGAACATTGCTGTGTCTCTGCATCAACCACCACCTATTGTGCTCAGAAGCTTCTCTGACCAAAGTTGAAAACATCACAAATGTGTGGATATAAACATAAATATGAATAAAACAGTTTGACTTGAACATTTAGAAAAACTGTATCAATAGGTTTGTCAAAGGTTCTGTGAGTAAAATTTCCAATTTAGTGATATATGGCAATAGAAGTGAGCCTTTGCAAAAACCTTTCTTGTAAAAGTTTTGGTGCATAATAGGTATTTCACAAATACTACAGAACTAATAATGGTTCAAATGTGGAGGATGGTGATTAGATTTGCATGGCATTGACATATTTTAATGTGTGTGTGTGTGTGTGTGTGTGTGTGTGTGTGTGTGTGTGTGTATCTAAAGGAACAATATCAACTAAGATATCTAATATAAATACAAAAGAACTTGAAAACAATACACTGGCATTAGTGTAAAATAATAATTTATTCATTTGATGACACAAATGCCCTCTTGCTATAAAATCTATATTACTGTACTGTATAAAACAGTTTGCAGACATTAATTTTCACAACATGATTTACTAAAAAAAACCTGGCAATTCAAGGTCAAAATGCTATATGGAATTTGGGGAAATGGAAGACACTTTATTGGAAAGAGGACTGAATAATTAACATCACAAATAAAGTAACTGATGTTTGATTAATAGTGTCTTTCCTTCTTAAGATTGGATTGTAACCAATTTTTTATGCCAGTGTGTTTGCCAGAATTAGTTTCTATATGTTGTTCTGCTTGGGGACTTTTTATCTTTCAGATGTCATACAATGTGATTCAAGCTTCAACATGAATATGAATTGCCTGGGGATCCCACTAATAACATAGACTCAGATTTGGTAGTCAGAGTGAGCCTCATTTTTCTGCATTTCTAGCAAGATCCCTAGTGGCTCCGATGCTTTGGAGGCCTGTACCACATATGAGATAAGGAGAGTTTAGGGCAGAGGCTCAAGTTTTGCTGTGCTCTGGAATAATCAAGGGATCTTTACAAACTACTGATGTTTTCTCAGAGTTAATTGGGTTGGGAATTTTCCTTGGCTTTGGGATTTAAAAATTGCCCAGATTTTCAAAGGAACAGATAAATTGAGGAACAATAACTTAGAGAATATTTAAAATGATTGCATAGTTATTTTCTCAAAACTGTTAATTATTTACTTTTATTGTTTGATTATAAGGATATGAATAAAATAATGTGTTTATGATTATATTTATTTTATCTGTGTATTAAGATTTTGGCAAAAATTTAAGGTATTAGTTAATTTATTATTTTTCACAAACAATGTACATACTTGATTAAAATAAATGGTATAATACAATGGCTCCATTTTACTAATGTGCAGAATGACTCTATATCAACAACATTTGGAAGGAATATCATCAATTTGCACATGCAAACACACATATGACACCCTCCACACTCTGCTTGACATGAGTGTGGGATCCTCTTGGGCCAAACATCCCACAACCCCTCCTTGGAAATTACTGGGTCTACTCAGTGAATAAAATAATGTGTTTATTATTATATTTATAGTTTATCTGTGCCCACTAAGAGATGAAAGGAGAGGAAGAGATCCCCACCTGCACCCATTCAAAGAAGGGATGGGAAGACAACAGTATACGAACACACTCAACAACAATATGACAAAACCAGTATCTAGGGACTCTATACCAGCAAGACATGAACATCCCAACACAGATGTAGCAGAAGAGAAGGACTTTACAAACAGATTTATGAAGAAGATAAATCCCTCAAAGAGGAAATAAGAAAATCCCTTAAAGAAATGGAGGGAAAAGAAAACCAAAAAATTCAAGAAATAAACAAATCTCTTAAAGAATGCAAAGAAAGCAAAGATAAAACAACAAAACAAGTGAAGGAAAGAATTCAAAAAGCTCAAGGATTGAAAACAGAAATAGAAACAAGAAAGAAAAAAAATAAAGAAAACACAGACCAAGGGAATTCTGGAAATAGAAAAGCTGGGTAAATGATCAGGAACTACAGCTGTAAGTATAACCAATAGAATACAAGAGATGGAAGAGACTATCTCAGGTGTTGAAGAATCACTAGAGAAAATACAGTCATCAACCAAAAAAAAATCTGAAGTCCAACAAATCCCTAACACAAAATATCCAGGAAATATGGGATACCTGGAAAAGACAAAACCTAAGCATAATAGGTATAGCAGAAGGTGAAGAAATACAGCTCAAGGGTACAGAAAACATATTCAACAAATCATAGAAGAAAACTTCCCCAAACTAAAGAAGGAAATGCCTATGAAAGAACAAGAAGCTTACTGAACACCAAATAGACTGGAACACAAAAATTAGTAGATTTGCCACAAAACAAATAAACACCAAATTTATAGAAAAAAGAAAAATATTAAGAACAACAAAGGAAAACTGCCAAGTAACATATGAAGTCAGACCTATCAGAATTACACCCAACTTCTCAATGAAAACTTTGAAAGCCAGACGGTCCTGGCTAGATGTTCTGCAAATGTTAAGGGAACATCAATGCCAGCCAAGACTACTATACCCAGCAAAGCTTTCAATCACTGTAGATGGAGAAAACAAAATATTCCATGAGAAAACCACATGTAAACAATACATATCCACTAATCTGGCCCCACAGAAATTACAGGAAGAAAAACTCCAACCCAAAGAAGATAACTATACTCATAAAAACATAGGCAATAGATAATCCCACTTCAACAAACACCAGAAGATAAAGCAGGGAGAATCTACAGGCAATATTATCACAACCAACAAATCCAAAACAAACAAGAATTAATATCCCTCAATGTCAATGGTCTTAACTTGCCTATAAAAAGATACAGGCTAACAGAATGGATACAAAGACAGAATGCATCCTTCTGCATGCAAAAAAACACATCTCAATGTCAAAGACAGATGTTACCTGAGAATAAAGTGTTGGGAAAAGATTTTACAATCAAAAGGACCCAAGAAACAAGCTGGTATAGCAATCCTAATATCTAACAAATAAGACTTCAAACTAAAACCAATCAAAAGAGATGAAGGTCATTTCATATTCATCACAGGAAAAGTCCATCAAGATGAAGTCTCAATTCTGAACATCTCTTCCCCTAATAGGAAGGCACCCACATTCATAAAAAGAAACAATCCTAAAGCTCAAATCAGACACAAAACATCACACACTTACAGTGGGAGACTTCAACACCCCACACTCACCACTAGACAGGACCACCAGACGGAAACTTAACAAAAAACAAAGGCACTAACAGATTAAGAGAAATCAATAGAACATTTCATTCAAATGCAAAAGAATATACCTTCTTCTCAGAGCCACCTGGAACCTTCTCTAAATGGATCACATACTGTGAAACATAGAAAACCTCAACAAATACAAAAAAAATTGGAATAACCCCCTATATCCTATCAGTTCACCATGGTTTAAAGTTAAAATTCAACAACACAAATTGCAGAAACGCTACAAACTCATGGAAATTGAACAATGTGCAATTGCACCAATCATGGATCAATGAAGAAATAAAAACTGAAATTAAAGTCTTTCTAGATTTCAATGAGAATGAAGACACAACATACCCAAATATAAGGGACATTTTCAAAGCAGTGCTAAGAGGAAAGTTCATAACACTATGTGCCCACATGAAGAAATTAGAGAATAGTCACAATAGAGAATTAACAGCACAAATGAAAGCTCTAGAACAAAAAGAATCAAACTCACCCCAGAGGAGTAGACACCAGGAAATAATCAAATTGAGGGCTGAAATCAATAAAGTAGAAACAAAGGAAACACTACAAAGAATCAATGAAACAAAGAGTTGGTTCTTCAACAAAACCAATAAGATAGACAAACTTTTAACCAAACTAACCAAATGGCAGAGAGCATGCTAATTAACGAAATCAGAATGAAAAGGGGGACCTAACAATGGACACTGAGAAAATCCAAAGAATCAAGTCATACTTTGAAAACCTTTATTCCACAAAATTTAAAGGAAATGGACAATTTTCTGGATAAATATCACTTACCAAAATTAAATCAAGAACAGATAAGCAATTTAAACAGACCTATAAACCCTAACAAAATAGAAAGCCATCCAAAATCTCTCAACCAATAAAAGCCCAGGGCCAGATGATTTCAGTGCAGAATTCTACCAGAAATTCAAAGAAATAATACCTGTACTCCTCAAACTGATCCATACAATACAAGCAGAAGGTTCACTGACAAACTCCTTTTACAGAAATACAATTACCTTGGTATACAAGCCACACAAAAATACAACTAAGAAAGAGAACTACAGACCAATATCTCTCATGAACATTGATGCAAAAATACTCAATGAAATACTCACAAATTGATTCAAAGAACGAATCAGACAAATCACACAACCATGATAAAGTAAGCATCATCTCAGGGATGCAGGGATGGTTCAGCATAAGAAAATCCATCAATGTAATCCACCACATAAACAAAATGTAAAAGGAAAATCACATGATCATCTCACAAGATGCTGAAGAAGACCTTTGACAAAATCCAACACCCCTTCATGACAAAGGTCTTGGAGATATCAGGAATAACTGGAACATACCTGAATAAAAACAATATGTAGCAAACAAACAGCCAACATCTAACTAAATGGAGAGAAACTCAATGCAATTCCTCTAAAATCAGGAACAAGACAAGGCTGTTCACTCTCTCCATATCTGTTCAAAGTTGTAGTTGAACTTTTAGCTAGAGCAATAAGACAACAAAGGGAGATCAAGGAGATACAAATTTGAAAGGAAGAAGTCAAAATTTCAATATTTGTAGATGATATGATTGTTTATATAAGAGAACCAAAAAAACTCTACCAGGGAACTCATGCAGCTGAAAACACCTTCAGCAAAGTTTCAGGATACAAGATTAACTCAAAAAAATCATTAGCTCTATTTTATAAAGACAATAAATTGATTGAGAAAGAAATCAGAGAAACATCACCTTTTACAATAGCCACAAACAACACAAAATATCTTGGAATAACACTAACCAAAGAAGTGAAAGACCTGTATAGCAAGAAATTTGAGTCTTTAAAGAAAGAAATTAAAGAATATACCAGAAAATGGAAAGGTCTCCCATGTTCTTGGATAGGTAAGATCAACATAGTAAAAATGGCAATCTTGCCAAAAGCAATCTATAGAATCAATGCAATTCCCATCAAAATCCAAGCACAATTCTTCAAAGACATTGAAAGAACAATGCTCAACATTATATGGAAAAACAAATAATCCAGGACAGCCAAAACAATCTATACAATAAAGGAACATCTGTAGGCATTACCATCCCTGACTTCAAGCACTATTTTATAGAGCAATAGTCCTGAAAACAGCTTGGTATTGGCACAATAATAGACAGGTAGACCAATGGAATAAAATTGAAAACCTTGATATTAACACACACACTTAAGAATACATGATATTTTACAAAGAAACTAAAGTTATGCAATAGAGAAAAGAAAGCATGTTCAACAAATGGTGTTGGCATACCTGGATCCTGACATGTAGAAGATTGCAGATAGATCTGAATCTATCGCCAAGCACAAAACTTAAGTCCAAATGGATCAAAGACCTCAATATAACTCCAGCCACACTGAACCTCTTAGAAGAGAAATTGGGAGGTACCCTGAAATAATTGGTACAGGAGATCACTTCCTGAATGTAACAGCAGTAGCACAGATGCTGAGATCAACAATTAATAAATGGGACCTCCTGAAACTGAGAAGCTTCTCTAAGCCAAAAGAAACAGTCACTAAGACAAAATGGCAGCCCACAGAATGGGAAAAGATCCTCACCAACCCCACAATCTGACAGAGGGCTGATTTGCAAAATATACAATGAACTCAAGAAGCCATCCACCAAAACACCAAACAATCCAATTTAAAGTGGGGCACAGAACTAAACAAAGAATTCTCAATAGAGGAATCTAAAATGGTTGAAAGACACTTAAGAAAGTGCTCAACCTTACCCATCATGGAAATGCAACTGAAAACAACTCTGAGATACCATCTTATACAGGCCAGAATGGCTAAATCAACACCACCAATGACATTCTTTGCTGGACAGAATGTGGAGAAAGAGCAACACTCCTCTATTGCTGGTGGGAGTGCAAACTAGTGAGGTCACTTTGGAAATCAATATAATGGTTTCTCAGGGAAATGGGAATCAGTCTACCTCAAGATCCAGCAGTTTCACTCTTGGGCATACCCAAAGAATGTACATTCATACAACATGGACATATGTTTAACTATGTTCATAGCAGCATTATTTGTAATAGTCATAGATACCCCTCAACCAAAGAATGGATGGAGAAAATGTGGTACATTTACACAATGGAGTATTACTCAGTGGAAAAAAAAGCAATGAAATCTTGAAATTTACAGGAAAATGCATGGAACTGGAAGACACCACCCTAAGTGAGGTAACACAATCACAGAAAGGCAAAGAGTCTACAATCCCCACCACCAGAGAAACTTGGAAACAAGGAGGACCTTAAGAGAGAAACACATGGTCCCCCAAAGAAGAGGAAAGGGACAAATACCCCTGAGAAAACTGGGAGCATGGGGTAAGAAGGAAGGGAGGTAGGAAAAAGAGAAGGGGAGAAGAAGAGGGAAGAACAAGAGGAATCAGGAAGACTGAGATAGGGGAGGAATAGGGGAGAGCAACAAAAGAAATACCTTAATAAAGGGAGTCAGTATAGGTTTAAAAAGAAATCTCGCACTAGGGAAATGTTCAGAAATCCACAAGGATGACCCCAACTACTAATCTAGGCAGTAGTGGAGAGGCTGCCTTTGATGTCCTTCCCTTATAATGAGATTGATGACTACTTTAATTGCCAGCCTAGATCCTTCTTTCAGTAGATGATGGAAGCAGAATCAGGCACCCACAGCTGAGCACTGAGTCACACTCCTGGAATACAGTTGTAAAGGGGGGAGGAGGGTTGAGCAAAGAAACCAAGACCTTGCTGGAGAAACCCACAGAAACAGTTTACCTGAACTAGTGAGAGCACAGAGGCCCCAGTCATAAAGCTGGGAAACTAGCACTGGACTGATCCAAGCCCTCTGAATGTGGGTGCCAACTAGGAGTCCTGGGAAGTCTATGGGACCTCTAACAGTGGAGACAGTATTTATCCCTAGTGCACAAATGGACTTTGGGAGCCCATTGTCTATGAAGGTATACTATTGCAGCCCAGATACAAGGAAGAGGGCCTAGGCCCTCCCCCCAAATGATGTGACAGCCTTTGATGATATCCCTGTGGAAGGCCTCACTATCCTTGGGGAATGGGTGAGGAGTGAGTTGGGGGTTCCGTGGGGAGCACAAGAGGATGTGAAGGCAAGAGAATAGGGGATTGATATGTAAAATAAAATTATTTCTAAGATAAAATTAAAAAATACAAATACATAGTTGCTATTTGATGTATTTATCATCATGGGTCAGGAATTTTAAGTGATTCACAAGTAACTCACAACTCATACCAACTTATAAAATAGGTATTGATATTTTGAAACTACCACACAAATGTATATTTGCTTCAGGTAGGTGACACAACTAGCAAGAAGACAAACTGAGACTAATGTAGGAATTGACCAGCCAATAACACTCTCCCAATGATTCATTTTGATGCTTTGTCTAACTTACTTGATGCCACCCCCTCCTAAGAGACCATCTCTTCAAATTTAGTACTTGAAGATAGTAATACATGGTTATGTGTCATAAGGAAAATGCTTGCTTTGTGCCTGCTCCAGGAGTAAGTAGCTTAGCTCTGGTGAAGATGTTTTACTGAAATCACCATGGAAATTTCAATGGAAACAAAGAATATATATTTCCAACACTGAAAGTAAACCAAGGTTTGCAATAATTGTATTAAAATAGCAAAATCCTCCAACATTATGGAACTGATCTTAGTGGTAAGTTAGTGCAGCTCTTAGACCTCATGAAAGAAGTTTCCTGTGTAACAGGTAGTGGTTATCACAGAGATTCAGACCTTGTCAAAATATTGAGAGAATTAGTGACTGGAGTTCTCAGTCACAGAAGGGATGTAGTGATAAATCTTTCCACCAGCTGCCACCACATTAAGATCCCAAGTAACACACAGAGACTTATATTAGGTACAATGCTGCTGGCCAATGACTAGGATTTCTTACTTGCTAGCTCAGTCTTAATTATCAACCATAATTACTAAACTACATATTTTATAAGACTTATCTGATCAAGGACTCTGGTAGTATGCATCCTCTCTTGTCGGGCTCACATGGCAGCTCCAGAGAAGACAGGGGGAGGAAGAGAGTGATTTCCTGCTTGTCCCTGCTTATATTCTGAGTCTGCCTGCTATGTCACTTCCTGCCTGGATTACAATACTTCTCTTTACTACATTTCCCAGAATACTCCTTGACTCCTATTCCCACCTAACTTGCTTCCCTATTGGCCAACAGTACTTTATTTATCAACCAACAAGACAAACATATACACAGAAGGACTTTCCCCATCATCTCCTCTTTTCTGTCTAAATAAAAAGAAGGGTTTTACCATTAACATAGTAAAATATATAACAAAACAGCTATCAAGTAAGAACTATAGTTACAATATTTAGTTCATTAACATTTAGCAAGATTTTAAGAAATCATCTATCCTGTCTTTGTGAGTCTAAGGTCTTATATGTAGCTTATCTTTTATAATAACTAAAGAAAACTATAACCATAGCTATCTGTCTTCTGGTCTCCAAATGGAGGCGTGGGTTCGCATCCCACTTCTTACACCAGCTAAAGTGGAATGCAATTAATGCAGATCTCAATGGAGTCAGAACTAGTTTGACAAACCGATGGTTTATTAGGAAGTACTCACACGATGGAGGCAGTCCTGTACAGCCAGGCGAGAGAGTTAACAGAGAGAGCCGCATACGTGTGACCCTTATATTTAAAGCCTTGCTACATCACTCTGACCATGCCCAAGTGTGCATGGTCAGCATCACCTGTGCCAGCCCCTATAAGCAGGCATGGTCAGAAATTCCCTCTACAAAGGGACATCTATGTCACATTTCCTCAGGGCTCAGGGATCATTGCAGGAGAGGGAAAAGAAAGATTATAAGACCCAGGAGTTGGGGAAAACTAGAGCCAAATAGTATCTTCAAAACATGGTAGGACCAGTGTACTCATACCCTCACACAGCAGCTACAGTCACCCACATAATCTCTGCTCAAAATTAAACCAGTCACCATTCTAGCATGGAGTGAGAGGAGCTCCCCCATCTGAGGAGCTACAAAGAGCTGATATCTTCTGGGGAAGGCAGAGTCAGCTTTCTTTAGATGGTAGCTCCTAATGGGTAGAACACATTCCAATGAATGACCCCACACCCAGAATATATTGATGGAACAAACTGGAGTTGATCGGTTTTTAAGTTTAAAAGAGAAAAAAACATAATTGGAATGGTAAAGCTGATAATGGATCTGGGAAGAGTTAAGGGGAGGATTTAGGGTGAACATGATAAAAATATATAGTGTATAAAATTCTCAAATAATTAATGAAATATTTATTAAAATATTACAAAATGGACAGGGTACACAGCTCAGTCCTCAAAAGCTTGCCTAGCTCAAGAGTCACCTTAATTCAATTTCCAGAAACACAGTGATGGCAAAGGTAAAACAAAAATATTTAAGAAATATTATGCTCATTCAGTTTTCTGATCTCTCTCTCTCTCTCTCTCTCTCTCTCTCTCTCTCTCTCTCAGACACATATGTTTACAGAGATGTATTTCTATATAGGAGAATTATGTATCTAAATTAGATTATATATGAATTCAATTTGGGGGGGAATACAACAACCTTCTTAAAGTAAGTTCTGGCTGAAAAAAACATAGGTCATACATTCTGGTGCACCAGAAGACAGGTCAGTGTTGAAACTGTGAAATGAAAGGTGCCACAAAAGATGATGAAGATGGTAATGATACTTGTCATCTCTGTAGCATATCTCTTCAGAAGCACTCACCTAGATATGGAGTATCAATTGCTAACTGGAAATCACAGGATGGGTGGATATCTTTGCCCTTCCATCTACTGGCTGTCAGGCAGTGACCTCCAAATCTCTCCCCTCCTCTTGTCCTCTAGGTACTTACTACAATCTTGCTTATGACAATTTTGCAGAGGTCAATGACTCAGATAGCCATTATGATGGCTGATAGGAAAGCCCACCTCTGGGGAAAAATGGAAAGCTAAACTCCTGCTCCAGTGAAATTTTTGCTGACCTTTTTTCTTCATCTTTTTTTAGTTCTCCTTACAGAAAAATCCCATCACTCTATGATGCTTCAAATCCTGTACCTAACTAGGTTGAGACTATGAACTTGAAAGTGTACGAATAGGCATCAGAGAGTGTGACACACATTTATATGAACATTTTAATGGGGGATAGATTCCATGGCATGTCATTAAATGCTATTTCTGGTAGATATATTATTTTTGTCCTTATTTTATGCTTTACCTGTGAATCTAGATAAAATTATGACATTAAAAAACTTCATCTTTGGTTAAAAACATTTACAATGATACTTACAACTTTGGAGCAAGGTTATTCCTCATCTGGTTGATCACTCTATTGCAATTATAACCAAAGAACCTCAAAGGGGAAGTTCCCATGCCACAGAGATGAGTTCAATTGATTATTAAGTTGGTTATTCCGCATAACGTCTTATGTCTGCAATTCTTTTAAATTTTGTTCTCTTTTAAACTTGGCATTTTTTATTCCTGAGAAAAGCCATGCCAATTGAAGGAGTGCTCACAAGCATCACTGTGTTTCAAAAGGCATCCTCAGAGCATCTAATGTCTAGACCAGTGTGGACACTCAATAGGCCTGAATAATGCACAGCAGGAATTTGCTCTGACATCGTGCAGCTGTGGCAATGCAATTTCAACATCTTATAACAGCAGTTGCTCAAAACTATGGGTAAGAAGTGAGATGGACAAATTGTCATTACAATTAGTATCAGCTGTACTTTCTGTTCTCTTCTTTTGATAGATCAAGAAGGACCAACTGAGGATAAGACAGAGTATCTCAACAATACCCAACAGGTTCTCTAAAGATAAACCAGGAATTAAAATTTAAAGGTGAACCTTCATTTTAGTTATTTTGTTTTTCGAGATAGGGTTTCTCTGTGTAGCTTTGGAGCTTATCCTGGTACTCACTCTGGAGATCAGGCTAGTCTCGAACTCATAGCGACCTGCCTGCCTCTGCCTCCCAAGTGCTGGGATTAAAGGCGTGCACCACCAATGTCCGGATTAAAGGTGAACCTTCTATTGCAGGTATTTTGAATGAAGTATGCCAAGCAGCATTTCTATCATTTATGGATGTCCTAATATGAACACCAATTCTATTAGCAGTTTAAAAAATAAATTCAAATATACTTTAAAATGTGGGTTTGCCTATCTTTGTTTCCTATTTAGAAATGGTCCTATCATTGAAAAAGTTAGTGTACTATTTTCAAGAAATATTGTATGCCACCTTAATAAATGAATCTGGCTTTCAGAACTCCTAGTTGAAAAAATGTTTAGAGGATTTGGTAAGTTTGCATTATTTTGGTGTTGTACTTCACTAATACTTAAATTTGTTAATTTTGAGAACGTTTTGTCAAAGATTAAAAAGAAGGGCCCGTTAATGGAGAAACCAATTGTTTCTTTTTATTTTATTTGAGTCTACTTTACAAGAATGGATATACATCTGGTATGTAAACCTGATCAAAGGCTCATAGCTGCGGAGGTCATGGGCCCTAAGAGGGGAACTTTCTTTTTCTAAGTTGACATGATATCAACCTGCCTTCTAAATGTTTGTGAGTATAGCTATAGACTAATGTTTCTCTTGGCCCCTGTCAGAGAAGCTCTGCTTTGAAGTGTGTAAGGAATAATGCAGAGACAAGTCCCTATACCTTTCCATGATTAAGCAAAGTGAAAATAATAACTTATAATCAAGTGGTATATTCAGTAAAGTTGCAACATACAAAAATCAGTGTCATCACAGAAACTACATCCAGTAAGTGATGGGAGCAAATGCAGTGACCCATAGCCAAGCATTGGGCTGAGCTCCTGCAGTTTAGCTGAGGAGAAGGAGACAGAATCATATGAGCAAGGGAGACAAGACCATGATGGGGAAACCACAGAGACACCTGACCCAACCTAGTGGGAGCTCATAGACTCTGTGATGTCAGCTGGGTCATCTACATGGGACCAAACTAGACCCTCTGAATGTGGCTTGATCTGTTTGGAGGGCCCCTGACAGTGTGATAAGGACTTATCCCAGGTGCATGGACGGCTTTTTGGAGCACATTCCCTGTGGTAAGATACCTTGCTCAGCCTTAATGCAGGGGGAAGGGGCTTGGTCCTTCCTTAACTTGGTATGCCAGAGGGGGAACCTTAACCCCTCTGAGGAATGATGGGGGTGTGTAAGGGGGTGGGAGAAAGGGGGAACTGGGGTTGGTATGTAAAATGAAAAATATTTAAATAAAAAATGTATAAGAATCTGTTGCATTTCATTGTGATAATTATAAAATTATTAGGGACCGAAATAGGAAAATTCAATTTGTAATGACATAAAACACACAAAAAATTACTTCTAGGAAATGAAAGGTTTATATAGTGAAAACTAAAATACCAATGACAGAAATGAAAGACATGCTGATGAAATTAACTAGTGTTAGCATGTTCATACTACTTTAATTTGCAGAAACTGATATGAATTACAGATACATAATTCCTATCAAAATACTAATGATTTTTTAAAAGAAATGGAAAAAAGCAAACAACACAATATGTATGTTTAAACCAATAAAATGAATCATGGCTTAGTTACTAATTTATAATGAGTTTCTCTTCATTTTATTTTTCTGAAATTGTGTTCATTGCATTTTAAGACATTTTCCCCATTTTTTTTTTTTACATTCAACACCAAACACTAAAATCAACTAATATATTTTGGTTGTTTATAATAGTTGAACTTGTATTTAAATAGTATTCTGTGTTAGCACAGAAAATAGTCAAGGATGTTTAAATTTATCCCAATTCACATCCTTATTAATAAATTAAAACTCCAGACAATTGTTTTGTTTTAATCTTCCAGGAAAAAGTTCAGCATTAAGGATAAATGTTTTATGTAAGTGTATGGTGTTTTATTTCAGAAAATACTTGTATGAATTGCCAAGGCCTAAGTGCTATTCACTGTTGAATTATGCGTGGTTGGTGGTCAGGTATTTTCAACAAGTGCCATGCCAGTGACAATTCATTCAAGCAGTAAATAAAAGGTTCTTAAGGAAGTTAATTTTTAAAACAACAGAAATGTTAATGTTATGCTATTAGAAGAGGATAGATTTACTTATTCTTATCCTTAATTTAACCAATTGGGTATTTGAGAAATGCTTATAATTTTTGAAGTGTGTGAAAATATGATATGAGTGAAAAATGATTCACTTCTGTTATTTAATACTATGTCTTAGGGTAAAATGTTATTTGTAACTTTTTAGCTGTATAACCTTGCATTACTTAGCCAAACCTTGCATCCAATTTATCCAAATTTTAGTTACTATATTCTCTTGAAAATTATGGAAATAAGCAGTAGTTTGATTATAGTGTTATAAGATAAAATAATCTAATACCTATCAAGAGCTTTGGCCTTCTTTTGTGTCTCATTTCATACACATTCTTGAAAATACAAATCTTTTATCATATTTATTATTACTAACAATAGATATTTGTAGCACAACTGGGAAGGTTGTGACTGATTTCAAAGATGCTGTGACAATGAATAAAACCAATTAATTATAATAATCCTAGTTAATGTACAGCTCTTTCCGAAACTGCTATTTGTTATTCTTCTTATGCTAATATTCCCCATAATATTACATAATTATTGTGATTTAAAGTTTACAACCATATGGAGTGATTAACCCAGAAATGAGCAATCGGCATTTCTGGATTATCAATTAACTGTTCTATATTCAAACATCCAATGAAAAGTAACATTGAAATAAAAATCATAAAACCTTTCCATGCGGCCAATGCTCTGCTGCTTCCGAAGCCAGTTAAACATGTGGCCAGAGAATGACTGAGTAGAATTTCTTATGAAGACATATACAACTACATCAGAAATTAAGAACAAATTGAATACAGCGGGACATTAAAAGATATCTATGACATGAAACAATGGGACTCATCCAAGGAAAGCAATATTGCTTAAACTCATAAAATGAACCCAAGTAACATGCCATAGTAAAAAATGAAAAGAACTCATAAGCATCTCAATGGACACATAACAGTATGACAAAATAAATACCTTTTCATGATTAAGCAACAGAAGCAACCAAAACCATTCATCAAAACTACATAATGAAAAGGGACATGGCCAAAACAACCTCAGCAATTATCACATTATGCTGTGAAACATGGAAAACAGCCCCCAACAAGATCAGGACTAAAAATCGAGGTTCACGAATTATTAGCAACATTGTTCTCGAAATTAGGCATAAAAAAGAAAATAATGTATGCATGTAGGTTTTAGAAGGGAAGGATTAAAATTAAAATTGTCACTGGGAGATGCCATAATCACACACACACAGAGTCACAGTCACACATACAGATATTATAATTAGTGAGTCCTGCAACAATGTAGGACATAAGAGCCATACAAGAACACACATATTTCTATAAACCAAAGGCTGGCCACACCTCAATCTTGCCCCACCCATGCCCTCTGCCTCTGCTTCAGGTGAGTGTGGGCTCTGCTTGGACCCAACTCACAAGATACCCCCCTTGGAACTTACTGGGTCTGCTCTGCTTGTACTGGTTCCACACTGGCAGAACGGACCACACAGAGTCTGGCCATGCCTCAGTACTGGCCCCCCATCCATCATCCACCATTCCTGGGTCAAGGAAGAAAGAAAAAAAAAAAGGATTTATTAAAGACTTCCTGGAATTCAATGAGAATGAAGACACAGCATACCCAAACATAAGGGACACTTTCAAAGCAGTGCTAAGAGGAAAGTTCATAGCACTAAGTGCCCACATGAAGAAACTGGAGAATAGTCACACTAGAGAATTAACAGCACAACTGAAAGCTCTAGAACAAAAACAATCAAATTCACCCCGGAGGAGTAGACACCAGGAAATAATCAAATTGAGGGCTGAACTCAATAAAGTATAAACTAGGAAAACAATACAAAGAATCAACGAAACAAAGACTTGGTTCTTTAAGAAAAATCAACAAGATAGACAAACCTTTATTCAAACTAACCAAAAGCCAGAGACAGCATGCTAATTAACAAAATCAGAAATGAAAGGGGGGACGTAAAAATGGACACTGAGAAAATCTAGGAAGTCATCAGCTCATACTTTGAAAACCTGTACTCAACAAAATTCAAAAATTTAAAGGAAATGGACAAATTTCTAGATATATATCACTTACCAAAATTAAGTCAAGAACAGATAAGCAATTTAAATAAACATATAACCCCTAATGAAATAGAAGCTGTCATCAAAAGTTTCCCAACCAAAAAAAAAAAAAAAAAAAAAAAAAAAAAAAAAAAAGCCCAGGGACAGATGGTTTCACTGCAGAATTCTACCAAAAACTCAAAGAAAAGTTAATACCAGTACTCATGAAACTGTTCCACACAATAGAAGAAGAAGTGGCATTGCTAAACTTCTTTTTCAGGGCTATAATTACCTTGGTACCTAAGCCACACACAAGACACATCTAGGAAATAAAAGTACAGAACAATATCTCTCATGATCATTGATGCACAAATACTCAACAAAATACTGGCATGTCAAATCCAAGAACACATCCACCATGATCAAGTAGACTTCATCTCAGGAACGTGGGGATGGTTCAACATAAGAAAATCCATGAATGTAATCCACCACATAAACAAAATGAAAAAGGGAAATCACATGGTCATCTCACTAGATCCTGAAAAAAACCTTTGACAAAATCCAACAAGCCTTCATAATAAAGGTCTTGGAGATATCAGGGATAACAGGAACATACCTAAACATAATAAAAGAAATATAACAAACCAACAGTCAACACCAAACTAAACGGAGAGAAACTCAACTCAATTCCTCTAAAATCAGGAACAAGACAAGGCTGTTCACTCTCTCCATCTCTGTTCAATGTTGTATTTGAAGTTCTAGCTAGAGCAATAAGGCAACAAAAAGGAGATCAAAAGGATACGAATTTTAAAGGAAGAAGTCAAACAACATTATTTGAAGATGATATGGTTGTTTACATAAGTGAACAAGAAAACTCCTACAGCTGATAAACACCTTCAACAAAGTGGTAGGATACAAGATTAACTCAAAAAATCAGTATCCCTACTATATATAGACAATAAGTGGGCTGAGAAAGAAATCAGAGAAACATCACCCTTTACAATAGCCACAGACAACATAAAATACCTTGGGATAATGCTAACCAAACAAGAGAAAGACTTGTATAGCAAGAACTTTAAATCTTTAAAGAAAGAAATTAAAGAAGACACCAGAAAATGAAAAGATCTCCCATGCTCTTAGATAGGTAGGATCAACATAGTAAAAATGACAATTTTGCCAAAGGCAATCTACAGGTTCAATGCACTCCCCACCATAATTTCAACACAATTCTTCACATACCTTGAAAGAACAATACTCAACCTTATATGGAAAAACAACCCAGGATAGCCAAAACAACCTGTACAATAAAGGAACATCCAGAAGCATCATCATCCCAAACTTCAAGCCCTATTATAGAGCTACAGTCCTGAAAACAGCTTGGTATTGGCACAAAAATAAACAGGTAGACAATTGGAATTGAATTGAAAACCCTGATATTAACCCACAAACCTACAAAAACCTGTTTTTGACAAAGAAGCTAGAGTTATACAATGGAAAAAAGAAAGCATCTTCAACAAATGTTGCTGGCATACCTGGATCCTGACATGTAGAAGATTGCAGATAGAACCATATCTATAGCACAAAACTTAAGTCTAAATGGATCAAAGCCCTCAACATAAATCCAGCCACATTGAACCTCTTAGAAGAGAAAGTGGGATATATCCTTAAATTAATTGGTACAGGAGACTGCTTCCTGAACACAACACCAGTAGCACTGACATTGAGATCGACAATTAATAAATGGGACCTGCTGAAACTGAGAAGTTTCTGTAAGGCAAAAGACACAGTCAACAAGACAAAACTGCAGCCCACAGATTGGGAAATATCTTCACTAACCCCACCTCAGACAGAGGGCTCATTTCCAAAATATACAATGAACTCAAAAAGCCAACCACCAAAACACCAAGCAATCCAATTAAAAAGTGGGGTACAGATCTAAATAGAAAATTCTCAACAGAGGAATATAAAATGGTTGAAAGACACTTAAGAAAGTGCTCAACATCCTTACACATCAGGGAAATGCAACTCAAAACAACTCTGAGATACCATCTTAAACCTGCCAGAATGGCTAAATCAAAAACACCTATGACAGTCTATGCTGGAGAGGATGTGGAGAAAGAGGAACACTCCTCCATTGCTGGTGGGAATGCAAACTTGTAGGACCACTTTGCAAATCAGTATGGCAGTTCTCAAGAAAATGGGAATCAGTCTACCACAAGATTCAGCATTTCCACCCTTAGGCATATTCCCAAAGAATGCACATTCATACAAAAAGGGTATATGTTCATAGCAGCGTCGTTTGTAATAGCCAGAACCTGGAAGCAATCTAGATGCCCATCAACCAAAGGATGGATGGAGAAATTGTGGTACACAATGAAATTTTTCTCAGCAGTAAAAATTTAATGAAATCTTGAAATTCACAGGCAAGTAAATGGAACTGGAAGGAAACATCACAGAAAGACCAGCATGGTATATACTCACTCATATATGGATATTAGACATAGAGCAACAAAATACCAGCCTTTAATCCACACCACCAGAGAAACTAGGAAACAATGAGGACCCCAAGAGAAAAACACATGGTACCCTCAAAAAGGGGTAGGGGACAAGAACCCTTGAGCAAATTGGGAACATGTGAGGAGAAGGGAGGGAAAAAGTGAATAGGAGAAGTGGAGAGGGAGAAGAAAAGGAGCTCCCAGAGCAACTGAGACACAGGAGGAATAAAGGTGAGCAAGAAAGGAGATACCTTGATAGAAGGAGCCAGTATAGGTTTAGAGAGAGGTCTGGTACTAAGGAAATGTTCAGGGATCCACAGGGATTACTCCAACTAAGAATCTAAGCAGTAGTGGAGAGGCTACCTTTGATGCCCTTCCTCTGTAATGAGATTGATGACTACCTTAATTGCCATCCTAGAGCCTTCATCTAGTAGCTGATTGAAGCAGAAGCAGGCACCCACAGCTAAGCACTGAACTATACTCCTGGAATCCAGTTGTAGAAAGGGAGGCATGACAAGCAAAGGAGCCAAGACAGTGCTGGAGAAACCCACAGAAACAGTTGACCTGAACTAGTGAGACCACAGGGACCTGAGTTGTAAAGATGGGGAACCAGCATTGGACCAAACCAAGCCCTCAGAATGTGGGTGCCAGCTAGGAGGCCTGGGCAGTCTATGGGACCTCTAACAGTGGAGCCAGTGTTTATCCCTAGTGCACAAATGTAATTTGGGGGTCCATTCCCTATGGATGGATACTATTGTAGCCCAGATACATGCAAAATGGTCTAGGCTCTTCCCCAAATGATGTGGCAGAGTTTGATGATGCCTTGTGGAAGGGCTCACTATCCTTGGGTAGTGGGTAGAGCCATGGTTGAGGGGAACATGGGGGAATGAGTAAATAGGGGATTGATATCTAAAATAAGATTGTTTCTAAATAAAAAAAAACAAAAAGAAAAGAAAATGAATTTCAATGTGAATAATATAAAGTATTCTAGAAGGTAATAAATTGAAAGTCCTAAATAAATTGAAAGATCCTATGTTCATACATAAGAAGAGATAGGATGGCAAAATATTGGAAATTAATCTACAAAGGTACTATCAAAACTCCCAATATTTTTTTGTTTGACATGAACTAGTATAGTCTAAATTCCATATGGAATTTTAGGGATTCATTATTAGCCAAACAGCCTTAGAAAAAAAAGCTGGCAGACTTATACTTACTTATCATAAAAATGTGTGACGACGACACAATATTTTAAAGATTGCAGTAACTGACATAAAGGTAGACATGGAATAGAATGGAGATGACAGAAATTAAAGCATATGTCTATGGTTAATTGATTTTTAACCAGGGGTGCCCACTTTCTTAAGTGGGGTATGAAAAGTCTTTTTGATAATTTGATACTGGAATAAATTGCCATGTAAACAGGGTAGTTTTGATTCTTTCCCACACCATATACAAAAATGGACCCCAAATAGATCAAATATCCAAAGAACTAGAAGTATAAAACTGTTAGAAGGATACATCTATAATTTTTCATGACCATATATTAGGCAATGATTTCTAAAACATGACACAGAAAGCAACATATTTTTTTAAAAACTGAGTTAATATCTTCATGTCTGTAGCCAAGATTTCCAGGAAGTCTCCTGATGAAATCTGATCCTTATTCATTTTGAAGAGCACTGTAATTTTTTGTTTCCTGTGGAAACAAAGGCATACCCTCTCCACCAATGCAACATATTTTTTGACTTCCATTTTGAAGCTAAAACATTTTTAAAATATATAGGTTGCTTTAATTTAGATGTTTCCATAATCCAATGTCTCTCAGTAGTTATTGTATTTTGCACACTAGCATTTTAAAAATTCAAAGTTAACCAAACACCACACATGATCCAGACACCCTGCATATTTCCCATCTTTACATGGATTATTCTTTTTATGTTATTTTATTTTTAAAGACTTTACTTATTATTTTAAACTATTTGTGACTGCCTGTATCCATTTTTTCTTTATTTAGCATCTAAGCACATTTTGAAACATACTGTGCCTTTTTAGAGGTTTTCTGTGTCTGGACTTGCTTTATGAAACACTTGCAGTGTTCTCTGACCATGTGAGACAAATCTTAAACTGCTATGTCAGCCATTGTGTGGCTTAGTTTAGTGCATGGCACTGGTGATTGGTTCTAGCCTGCAGGTAGACACAGCTGGTAGTTATGTCTCTGCACCGCCAAACAATGGCCTGCCTGTGAGACTGCAGGACTTGGAAGCCACCACTGGCTCCTCGTCAGAACTTTCCTTAGCTTTTTAAGGCCCTGTGTTTGGATATTTGAGCCCCACATTGGGCAACATATATAACTGGATTTTTCTTTGGGCTGCCAGCTCACAAAACAATAACAACAAAAAGGGGGAGATTTCTTATTTATTATAGAAGTTTGACCTTTAGCTTAGGCTTGTCCTCAGCTAGCTCTTATAACTTGAATTAACCCATTTACATTAATCTACATTCCATCACATGGTGTTAGAATCTTCCATCTTGCACCTTCTGTTTCTTCTCCATGTCTCCAGGCTTCTCCTCTGTGCCTAGATTCATCCTCCTCTTCCTTTCTCTCTCTGGACATCCTGCCTGTACCTCTTGACAAGCTATTGGCCATTCAGCATTTTATTATACCAATCACAGTAATATATCTTCACACATTGTACAAATAACCCACAACAGTCATTTCTATGAAAAAGGCATGAGGTAACAGCAGTCAATAGTGCAGGACAAGAGGCAAAAAGGAACACAAAACCTTCTTAGAGATGAGACACAATCAAAAGGGAGTGGGGCACCTTGGTTGCAAAATTTAAAGAGACCATGTGGGAAATGAGAGGCATGCTTCCTTCAAGCTACATGGCCTTCATAATGCCCAAAATCACTAGGTAGGCTTCTGTGGAAGAAAAGTCAGAAGTCTTTCCCACTTTTGGACTTTGAAATCTGCAGTAGCCTCTTGTCAGGCAAGAGGTACTTACTGGTACAGTTGTGGCAAAAATGTTAAGGGAATCACCACTTATTTCTGGTTATTCTGAGTCTCACTCCCTAAGAGTGAGTTAATATCTAATGCTGTGAACCTGGTCAAAGGCTTATGGCTGGGAAGGCCATAGGCACTGTGAGTAAATTGACTACTCTTGGTTTCCTAAACAAACACGTTATAAAACTGTCTCCATAATATTGGCATTAATAACTACAGACTGGTACAGTCTTCAAAGATGTTTCCATTTGCAGTTAACTCAATTAATATAGAGATCAATAGTCAAAATGTGGAGAACATGTGACTGTTGAATGCTCAGCCATACATGTGACACCCATATTTCCCCTCTAAGACATAGAGAACATTGGAAAGATGTAAGAGCTATATAATAGGGAGAAAACTGTGAGATGCTGTCTTTTGAACATGACATGGCCATGACACTTATGAACCCACAACAGCCTGCATAGGATTTGAACAAGACACCAGTTATTTTCCACAGCCATGCACAGCCTCTTTTCCTATAGCAGAGCTTTGCTGGCCCACCTTTTCTGTCTTTCCAAAGTAAATTGCTACACTCTTACCAATAATGGTTGCAAAGCCAAGCTTGATTCATTTTACCTTTTTGCTACTGGTTTTCCAATTTGTTTTGCTTGAAAGCCTCCATCCTTAGTCATTGGGCAACCTCCTCTTTGTCTTTAAGGAGTCAGCTAGAGGGATGTTCTGATAACAAAACCATCCACTCTGGGTTTCTGCATGCTGACTAACGTATCCCTCCATGACCTAATGGCATTGTGTGCTTATTTTCTATTCCAACAACTCAGGGACTTGAAAACCTAAACATTGACCAACCTTTACTGACTGGTCATTGCAGGTGATCTTACTCATATTTGTGACCTTTGTTTCTAGACAAATTACTGGAAACAGATTAAATACTCAGAAAAATCAACTGAAATGAATCCATAAGTTTATGTAAGCTTAGAAAACAAAGACAACAAAAATGGTTTCATTCTAGAAATAAGAAAATAGTATATGAGAAAGAAAGTGTATTCTGAGATTGTTGAGCAAGCTAAGTTAAACCATTAAGAAATAATAAAAAACCTGGTTTTGTCAGTTATTTTCCCTACCCTGACCAATTTTTAATATATTCATGTCACTAGGAGGGTCAATGGTGTCTAATAGAAATTATTCAGAATATTACAAGAGAGATTTCACTTTTGTGGAAAGTGTTAATGCAGGAATTTATATGAACAGGAAATAATATTTGTGCTGAGAAATCATATAATTTACACTGGGTTTTAGACCAAAAGCAATGAAATAATACATTTTAAAATATTATTTAAAAACAGATTCAGAGTACTTCTAGATGCAAGACAGTGTTTTGAAAATATTAATCAATTTAGAGAATTTTATGTGGCAACTTTAAAATCAGAAATAATATTGTGCCTTGACATTGCATTGATACCATTTCCTTACACACAGCAGAAAGATTTCAGAGTGGATGGTAACCTGAGAAAATGTAAAAGATGTCAGCAGGCCTAAGGAAGGAGGTCCAGTCGGCAACAGTAAGAAGGACTGAGATATTAATCATCTCACTTGTGCTTGGAAAAATGGAAAGAGCATTATAACCAGGACATTTTGGTGGAATTTTTATGGCATTGGAGTACCACAGACTTTAGCAAAAGTATCAGATAAAGCACAGACAAGAGGAAATGGAATGCTCGTCTATTGGAGATAAATCTAGGCTTGTTACAGCATAAGGCACACATTGGAATAAAGTCTTGAAGATGTTCTCACCTCTACCCCCCTGACAACTATAACACACAGACATGATTAACCACAGTAGAAGACTTTTAAATGGAAGACGAAGTATAGACAGGTTGAATGTCATACAATGACAGCTAGTGACAATGACTCAGAAATAGCAGATGGAGCCCATGTTTATAGATCATCAATAGCAAGGAACCTGCAGACGCTAACAAGCATAAATCTAATCAAAGGTCCAACACACCTTCACATTTGAAATGAATAGTGTAGGAAAGCAAGATTAAATATTAATAAATCATAGGAAGATACCAGCCCTCAACAGGTACCAGATTTTTATCAGTAGATTTGAATGAAGCCCATAGAAGGCCTGCTCCCCACTTTCACAGGTGCCAACAGTTAGGGAGGAATGGATGATTCTTTGGAAGATAATATTAGCATTTAAATGAACTTCTTAGAACTCTAACAAAATTAAATTTATACATGAATACATCATCATTTTATTAGTTCTTTTTGAGAAGTTTGTACTTATTTGATCATATTTACTCCCCTCTTCCAACTTTTCTAAGATCTACCCTACATTCCCTACATACCCATTTTTATGTTCTTATGTTTTTTAACCCATCAAGACTAATTTGAACCCAGATATTTTTGGATGCAGGGTCTTTCATTGAGGGTGGCAGACCTACCAGAGGATACACTCTTAGGAAAAAAAAAAATGACCCTCCCAGCAGCTAACAACTGCCAATAGGTCTTCAACTAGGATTGATACTTTGTATCTAGCTCTCCTCTCCATGCTGGGATTTGTTCTGGCTTAGACTTGCACAGGTCTTGTGCATGCTGTCACAGCCACTGTGAGTTCCTATGTGCAGCTGCCCTGCTGTGTCCTCAAGACACCGATTCCTTGCAGTCACCTATTGCATCTGACTCTGACTCTTGCACTCTTTCAGGCCCCTTTTCCTCAGATGATCTCGGGCTGTGGGAGGAGGGGTTGTAGTATAATATGTTCCTTTTAGGGCTTACCATCTTGCAGTCTCTTACTCTCTGCACCTTGGCCAGTTCTGGGTCTCTGCGTTAATTATCGTCTACTGCAACCAGAAGCTTCTCAGATGCGGGTTGAGCGATGCATTAATCTATTACTATAATAACTCGTTAGGAGTCAGTTTAATACTACTTTCATTTAGCAGAGTAATAGGTTCTGCTGCTTTGTTACAATTGTCCTTGAAAGTGCAAATCCATATTAAATACAACCTTCAATTAAAAATGATCCTCTCCTCACTTTTGATAAGGAATGGCAGACAGTGCCTTAGCAATCCAGCCACTGCCAACTTGGCACATGATAAACACTGCGATGATGTATTAAATATTAAAATATTTGGATGAAATGACTTTTGCACGGGCTGTTTGAGACTAGAGAGGCTCTTGATTACTTTTACATTTGCATTAAAAAGACAACTGGGACAATGGATCCTGTGTTAACCGTGTGTTGACCTCACAGACATGTCCACAGGCTTATGCATGCCAGTGTATATATTATAGAAATTGCATGTACAACGGGTGGGGGGGAGTAATAGAAAAAACGCATTGGATTCACAAAGAAGCAGCTAAGGTAATCTCTTTACCCCCCTCCACTTTTTCCTTCTTCGGCTTCATCAGTCTGTCCCTCAGCCCTGAGGAAGGCTATGGGCTGCAGACTCACTGCTGGAAGGAAGAGTGATTGAGTTGGAGCTGAGGTCAAGGTAAATCTCTGCTCCCAGTCATTGCTGCAGCCTCCCCTTCCCTTTCTCTAGCTCCTCAGCAGCTTCTCCTGGTGCAAATCCCCTGCAAAGACACCGAAGCAGCCGCTTAAGTTGCCGGGCGCAGGGCTCCGGAGGCATTGGCTCAGGAACTTTTCACGTCATTCCCGGCTCCGGAGCCCCTAGTCGCGGCGGCGCAGCCTTTCCCACCGCGGATCCCGGTGCTCATGGGGCAGGCGGAGACAAGCTTGCAGCACTGAGCAGAAGAGGACCAGTCCGTGATGTCCAGCACCAAATTGGAGGATTCCCTCCCTCGCCGCAACTGGTCATCTGCTTCAGAGCTGAATGAAACTCAAGAGCCGTTTTTAAACCCCACGGACTATGACGACGAGGAATTCCTGCGGTACCTGTGGAGGGAATACCTACACCCGAAAGAATATGAGTGGGTCCTGATCGCAGGGTACATCATCGTGTTCGTTGTGGCTCTCATCGGGAACGTCCTGGGTGAGTCTGGTTTCGGGCAACCCTCCAGAAGGGCTGTCACCTCCCCTCCGCCCAGGCTGCAAGGCTGGGAGACCCCTCCCTTCTCCTGGGGTGCAAACAAAGAGGTCGCTGCTCTTGGGTGAGGTTTCTAATTTTTTTTTTTTTTTTTTTTGGTTAAGTTTTCTGATTTTACAAACTAGGAACGCTCTGTAGCATGGTTTTTGTGTTTGTCTGCAGAGAAAAGAGGGAAACTGTTTCTGTTTGAGAACCTAGATTACCAGTGCAAGGAGAGGGACAAGGACCTCCAGGTGGATTCACTGAGTGTAGGGGAATCTAAGGCTTCTGTGCGGGTTGGGTGGGTTTACTGGGGAAAGCTTGCATCCGGAAAAGAAAAAAAAAAAAATTGATGAAGTCATAAGGCCTTCTTGAGCTCGGTACTATGCCATTTAGCAAGGAGGCTTAGGCACGGGTCAAGAAAGTGGTGACGAAGGGGCAGAGTAGAGTGGAGGCTGAGGCAGGCAGAGGAGTGCGCTCAATCACAGAAGCGGGATTAAACAGAAGCTGTGTCTAGAACAGCAGGAGGAAGGTGGAGCGTCCAAGAAAAGTGCTCCGGAGATAGTCCTCATCACTCATTCATTCATTCATTCATTCATTCGTCCGTCCGTCCGTCCAACAAACCAATACATATTCACCCCCAAAGAGTGGTTGTTACCAGTTTCAGAAACATATTTGTACCAACTGATTCCTTTTTCTTACAATGAGACTAAGCTTAATGTCAGAGTCTGCCTTGCTCTGTGTAAACACAGGTTTTCTTGCTCGCTCATTACTGTTCTCCCCACAATTTCTGAGGTATTAAGTGAAGGGGAAGGAAACTATGGGGGCTTTGGTGGTGTATTCAGTAGGTCAGGAGGGGGATCTCTTTGAAGAAACGGAGCTTCCTTCGGGAGGCAGCTACGACTTAAATTGTGAATGGAAGGGGTATGCACCTTGATGAATGGAGAACAGGAGGCTTTTCAAATGCAGAGGGCAGTGTGGAGGAAGTCTGGTGAAAATGACAGGAGGAGGCAGGCAGCCTGGAGATGGTGCTGTCTCCCCAATAAAAAAGGGGGAGAGTTGAGTGACATGAAACGGGCTGGGAAGCTGGGCAGTAAAAAACAAAGATTGTGGCTGCAATAACAGACAGTAAGGAACTCACCGGGTTCTCAACACTACGACAGCTATACTTCTCCTCCAATTCACAGTGTTGATAAGCTGGCAGGATGTGACTGAGAGGGTCTCTTTAGAGAGAATGTGAGTCATGAGACAAGAAATCTCGGAAAACTTTAGCTTGCTCCTTATTATTTCAGGATATTTTGCTCTTTTGATTTTTTTAAATATTAAAAATAAAGACCATCTTCTTAGTCCACAATGAAAGTGAATGGACACCTGAGCAGGTGTGATTCAGCCTCCCGTTATAAGAATAAGTCTTTTAATGGTTGTGTCTCTCTGGGATCCCACCTTGTCAGCTTCAGATTCAGTGATAAACAGCACTATGAGCATAGCAGCAATTACTGCATTGGTCCATACTTATTGCTAAGTGAATGATCAAAATTGAACATGCATTGAGTATCTACTTTTGTGAGACCACTTGACATATACTCTATTGCTTAAATCTTAAAATAAACCACATTAGAAGATAAAACAATGATGGCTCATTAGAGGACATGATTCAGATTCAGTCCCATCTGTTCTGACCTCAGATCCAGAGTTCTCAATTGTAATTCTACTCTAGAGCTAGAAAGCATGTAGAGAATAGATTCTCTGTTCTGGGTTGTCTGCAAAAAGCCTATTGGATGGGTTCCCTTTTCTCCCCTAGACCCATGTTCACTGCCAGTAAAGTTCCACTACCACTCACTTCACAAAACAAAACAAAACACACACACACAAAAAAAAAACCTGCTTAGGAAGGGATGTTATTGCTCTTAAATTCAAGAAAAATATTTTTTTTAAGAAAAAGCAGGAATAGCTATAAACCATCACCATTTCCCTTCCCCAGTTTCATCTCAGGTTTAGTATTTGTGATGAATGTGCTCTTCTTTGATGTATTCCAGTGCTTTGCATAGACTCTGTGATGCAGTCTTCATGGCCTGATTGCAGAGTTCCCATATATATATATATATATATATATATACATATATATATATATATATATGGGAAGAGTAACATGTCTACACAAAGGCTACTTCATAATGTCAATGAAGACAGCACTGTCCACAGCCTCAAGTCTTTTAGTACCCAGTTCCATTCAGCTTAATAGAAAGATTTACCCAAAGAATTCTAGTCTCTAGACACTGACAGTTATTTCCCTGGGGACTGAAATACACCTGAATAACACTGAAATCTTCTCTGGGTGAACTGAAGCTCATGCTTTACTGACACATTCCCTGAAAGATGGTGAGGTTTGGGTTTGACATTTAAACAAATGAGCACCACCATTACTTACAGACTTCTTGATCTTTGATGTCACTGTCAAATCTGCAAAATGGATTAGAACATGAATTACCTTTATGCTTCATGGTACAAATAGCTCTATTTGGCATATCAGGAGAAGTGACACTACTCATGTAAAATAAAGGGATGCCACGTGTATGAAGGTGACATGGCACAGTACAGGCAGCAGATGTAATTATTGACCCTCAGGTTCATACAACATGTGCACTTTCATGTAGCTGATTGCTTGGAAAATATCAACCTTGTTGAACTTACAAATGCAAGCCATTAGCTAGAAGTCCTTTCTCTGACAATGTTCTTTTGTAAAGTGATGCAGCAGAATATTGTCTAAGCATAATAGCAAAAGTCTTGATCACTCAGCCCCTTCTTTTTCCTCCTGACAACCTCTCACCATCATTATGTCCCCACTTCATTATAAGGATGCTCCTTGCAGAGATAGAAAGCAGTTTCCTGGAAACAAAAAATACAAAGTCATTCACAAAAGGTACAATTACTGTAAATGGGAGTTGATGAGTGTTTGTGTTCCAGCAGAAAGTCATATGCATGTCTAATTATGGAACTTTAAGTCCTAGGAAGCAGTAGGTGGTAAGGTTCTATATCTTATAACTAAGTCTACTCATCTACTTATTTAACTGATATATTTTGAGTAATATTTTATTATGAAATTGTTATAAGAAGGAAAATGCTTTGGAACACTAAATTAAATAAATTAGATGTAATCTTTAGTCCTTATTCCTTGATAAGAAACTGGAGGAAAGATGTTTCTACTCAAATGTTAAATGCCCATGAAAATATTCAGTTCTCTGGCTCTCTTCCTCCATGTTCAATGATCTTGTTTCACCTGGGAAATTTCAAACTTCCCTATCATTACCTCAGTATGGAAAGAAAAAACAATCCAAACAAGGGACATTCACCTAGTTGTGCTTCCTGTCGTCTGTGTGTCTGCTATCCAGTTCTGAACTATCCAACTCTTTCCTCTTCTAATTACAAAGAAGTTGATAATAGTTGCTTTTAAAAAGTCATATCACAACTAATATATAGATAATTTCCCCTGATATAAAGAGGAATGTGCAAACATTATTCTGAAATAGTAAATATGGATTAATGTCATTTTTTTGTTCTCATTGTTCCTTTACTTCCACTAGTGAAGTGCTACCTCTTGAAGTTTGTAAGCATCTTCTGCTGCCATAGCCTTTCTTGATCTGTGTATCACTTTCAGACTTCTCCTCTCACCCCATTCCTCAACAGTGTTTCTCTAAAAGAAATGAGTAAAATGGCATTGGCCACAATACTCTCCCTTCCCATATCAGATCCATACACCCATCCCCTTGGTATTGTCTGCTTACTATTGCCTTTTTGTCTTTCCATGAACATTCTTCCTATTTTTTTCTCACAGATTACACTTGTTTGCAGTATTCTTACTTGTTTGTTTGTTTATTGTAGTTTCTGTCAGTAATTGGTCTATCATGAATAATGTTCTAAATAATTATTTATAATATGTTGATTCAATAAGGTTAACTACATTGCCACTTAAGGATTTAACCAATAAGAGTTAACTCAAATTCTATTCATCAGGTGGTAGGTAATGTAGTTGCTTTCTAGAGTTAATTTTTATATCCTAGAAGTGGTACTAGCAAAGCTACAGGTCTATTCCCAGCTTGCTTTGCAGTTAGGTTGATACAGTGTGATGTTATTAGATGAGACCCAATAATCATGGGCATGCTTGTCACATTATAGTTTGGTCAAAGAATCAGGATATTGTTTTCCTTAGTTCACTTTTGTCCTACCATGGAAACTTTAGGATATACACATCAACTTACCTGACAATCAAAGATAAAGGAAGATAAAGCCAAATAAATAAATAAGAAATCTAAAAGGGTGCTTAATTTAAAAATCAAACACAATGTCTCAGGTTTCTCGGATTTTTTTCCTGATTTTATTAGGAGATCATAACTAATGTAATTAAAGAATTTTCATCATCCAGGATCTTAGTTATGCTTGAAATTTTCCCATGCTATCATTCTAGTTCACTTAGTTCTCACTGGGCTCTTCACATTCAAGACCACCCTCTGCTGATGCTGCTTCTCTAATGAAAGAGAATCCCTCTGTTGTTTGATTCAGCATTCCAGAGTTCCTTGCTCTGCTAGGGTACTATATTTGATCAGTAAAGGCTCACGGGGATGGATCAGTCAGTAACATGTGACAAGTATGATTAGTGAATATCTCCCCTTCCTTTTCTCACTGTAAAGGAAAATGCAGACCATTTATTGAATACGTGAGCCAAGCCCATGTGCTAGGCTCCCTTCACATATGTTTCAATGCCACCATACAATCCAATTAAAATGCAGAAATCAATAACCATTTTAACAAATGAGGGGGGGAAACTGCAATTTTAACTAATCTGAAATTTCAGGTATGCAGTAAGTGGCAGCTTTAAGTCTCAGATATCGATTTGTGAGTATCCATGCTCCATCTTCTAGTACTTCACATGTCCTCTTTATCATCCAAGCTTGACTGGGGAAGCATGGTGGGAGGAAGGGAGCAGACAATGGCCCAGTGCCCTCCAGAGAGCTTTCAGTACTGTCCTGGCATGTTGTCACACTGTTTCTCTGACAGACTACACTTCTTCAGCTCTGAGGATGAGCTCACTTGATAAGCCAATCAAGGTCAGGGTAAGATTACATTACAAGAGAAAGTTTCAAGGTAAAATAGGTACTGCCAAAAATGCTTTTGCCTGCTCTGGGGAGCTGACTCACTGGGGAAAAATGTTAGATAATTATGGCTAGGGATTTTTCTGTTATTGAAAGTATTGTTAGACATAATGTAAGATTAAAAAAAAAAAACCACTTAAAGCCTGATGTAATCCAGAGACCCTTTTTTCCTTTTTCTTTGTTTTTAAACAGTCATGAATTTAAAATATTAATTTTATTAAACAGATCTTAGTTGTTATTAATTTGACCATGCACATTTGATAGATACTCTAATTTGCATTAGATTCCTATTGTTAAATCTGTTGCCTCATAAAAATCTAGCTTCTCAAATTAAGTGTCTGCTTTGTTCATTATTCTCGTTTAGATATCACTATGATTGAGTCTTTGCTAATTATTTGCTTTTAATAGTAAATGCCCAGAAATCATGTTTAATATTTATAAATTATTTGTTCTTAGAAAAATCTTGCTATACTTTTGTCTTCATTACTCATCAGAATACCTTTCTGAGGTAGGTTATATTTCATTTAAAAGATTAAAGTTCTTGTAAGTCACTCTGAAAGAAAAGCATGGCACTTAGAAATACCCTGTAGGTGTTTGCTCAGAGTGAGAACAACTGCCCATTTGCTGTCATTCCAGAGGTCAAGATCAGGAGCACAGTGACAAGTTCCTAGTCTTCTGCCAAACTATCTTTGATTCCTGAATTTGTCAGTACGGTGAGAACACATTCACATTTAATCAAACTCAATAACTTGTCAGAGTAAGACAAGGATTTCAATGTCTTGCTGTGAAGTAAGAAATAACTATAAGTCTTTGAAAGACCAAAGTCTCTCCAGTCATCAGTCTTTTTCTGAAGGCAGATTAACATGAAGATTTTTGTCTTAGTTATTTTTTATTGCTAAGGCAAAATGTCGTAACCAAGGCAGCTTAAGGAAGAAAGAGTTTATCTGGGGCTTACAGTTTTAGAAAGTGAGTCCATGACCATCATGGTGAGAAACATGGCAGCAGACAGGTAAGAATAGCATGGAAGCAGGAGCTCAGAGCTTATCTCCTGATCCACAAGCCTGAGGCAGGGAATGAGAGAGATAATAGGGGTCCTGAGGAAAAGAAACCTGAAACTTCACCCCCAGTAACACACCAACAAAGCAGCACCCCCTAATCCTTCCTAAATAGTTCCACCAACTGGGCCAAGCATTCAAATATATGAGCCTGTGGAATCAGTTTTCATTTAAACCACTTACAGCTGTTATTGGAATGAATAACCAAGTCCTGCCATAATAGCAAATAAACCCCAAATTTTTGTCCACGTGGTCCCACGTAAGTTTATTATTTCTTTTTTAGATTTTTAAAACTGTTTATGTGTGTGTGCCTTTGTGGGTTTATGTGCATCACAGTGTCTGGACAGGTAGCCTGAGAGGCCAGAAGGTGACGTTAAATCCTCTGGGGCTGAAGTAACAGGCTTATGAGAAGCTTCATTCATGTGATGTCAGGAACTAAACCCCAGTCCTCTGAAAGAGCAGTATGTAATCATAATCATGGAGCCATTTCTTCAGCCCTGTGTAGATAATGTAGCAAATAATGCAGGTTAGAAAGTCTGTTACATCCAATGACTCAGTCCAAGCATCCACTGTTTGTGTGTCCTATCAACTCCTGGCATTTGTGATAACCATCTACCAAGGTAGCATCTAATACCCCTGCCTCCTGGTGTTCATACCACGTCTCCTGAATATTCACATCACCTTTGCTTGGGTCTGGGTGAAAACAGCATCCAGAAGATGAGGAAGTATGCTGTTTCAAAGATTACATTTTCAAAGATTAGAAACTTTAGCTAGAATGCATGTTTTCTTTCTTCCTCTGAAGCAAGCCTACCTGGGATGGGATTAAACTCTCCATCTACAAGATAGAGAAAATGAAGTTTGTTAACAACTTTAGCCACCACATGGTTTCTGGGAATTGAACTCGACCTCTAAAAGAGCAGCCAGTGCTCTTAGCAGTTGAACCATCTCTCCAGCCCTACTTGACTGAATTTTAATAACTCAGACTCAGAAGCAGAGTTTTTCCATCCAAAGCCCCATGTCAATATTTGGTCCCTCTGAAATACAGAATACACTTTGGTTATTTTAAGCAATTAGGTTTCAGGTAAGTAGATGTATATCCTAGTCTCCATGGTATGACAAGAGTAAATTAAGAATAAATAAATACAAAAAAAAAAACGAGATTCTTTAGCCAAAATATGATTTGACAAACGATTATTGAGCCTCATCTAATAACATCACATTGTATCAACATAATTGCCAAGGAGGCTAGGAAATGTGCATGTCTGTCACAGGAAAGGTATGATACTCAATGACATTTTAATTTGCATAAAGTCAGACTAAGGGAAATGAAAGAAATTCAGTACTCAGTGGCATAACCATAGAGTTCGCCAAAAATATTGAGAGGTTTGATGTCAATTACTGTATTAGGACTGAGGGTACAAATAAGAAATCTGAGGGGCGTGCACCCCAGTTTAAGAGACAGACATATAAACCATTTCAATATGATACAGCAAGAGCTCTGGTGGGAGAGTGTATATAAAGAAAAAGAAACCTATGAGAAATCTGGTAGGCACCCTTGCATGGTTAGGTAGAGATCCAGGGAAAGAAGACACCTAAACTGAGTTTTAATGAGTGAATTCAAGTTACCCAGGTAAAGAAAATTGGGTAAGGATGTTCTAACCAGAGAAAAAAATGTAAAATCAAAGAGACATGAAGTAACATGGACTGCAAAGAGAATGATAACAACTGGTAACTCCTGAGTAAGCCCAGGTAAGGAAAGACTGGAGAGAAGTCTAAGTTGTGCTGATGCATGAACCAAGAACAACCTGTGCGTCATACCTAAGATCCAGGAGTCTTAGTGAACGTTTCTCTCTAGGTTGGCAATGTTGTATACTTTAAAATTTCTTAAAGCAACAATAGCTTAAAAACTTTTGTTGTTCTTGTCTCATAATGAAAAACCAGCAATGATTAAAATTGTACTATCCCAGGTATGTGTGATGACTCAGTGGGTAAAAGGACCTGTCCCTGCCTCCTGCCCCAAGCCTGATGACCTCAGTTCAGTCTCTGCACCCCATGTGAGAAGAAAGAACTGACTCCCACAAGAGCTGACCTCTATGTGCACAGGGTGTCAAGTTCAACATCCATACACAAATACACATCAGCATGCACACAAGAATAAATAAACATGATGCTGTTATACAATTGTAATATTCTTCTCTAGATTTTCAAGGTGTTGAGTTTCCCAAACTCAAGGGGATATTTTTAATTATTACCAGGGTGAATGAACTAACCTTTAAGAAAGCAGAAATCCAGCACTTGACAGTAAGACCCAGTTGCTGAAAACAGCAGACACTTGTGTCATGGAGCCTGGAGAAATCAAGCTGCTGCTGACCTGGAGATTCACCCCCACTGGATAGCTTTCATAGTGACTTCATAGCAGGTAGAATTCCTGCTACTCGGGATAGAAAAAAACAAAGAGCAATCTTATCCAGCTGAGTGTTCTAGTGATGAAGTCCCACCCCTGGTAAAGGAGCTATTGCTAATTTATAGCTATAGGGAAAGAGATCTTTACAAGTGTAGGCCCTGAAAAGTTGGCCACATTCCAATACATGCTCTGACAGCCAGGAGTATATAAGCAGCACAAAATGGACTTTATGAGTTTATTAAAAAGAAATCTGAGGACACAAAATTGGGCCATTATAGAATGGGCAGTGGATCTGGAAGGAGTTGGGGGGGAGGAGTGAATAAAATCAAAATACAGTGTGTGAAATTCTCAAAGAATTTAAAAACTTTTAAGAACACAGAAAAGAGAAATACACGGGTTGTTTTTATTTATTTGGTTTTGGTGTTATGACTGGAACTTGAATCCCCACAAATGACAGAATATAAACTCTATCACTAAAAAGCTTCTCAGGCCTATTTCTGTTCTGTGTTTTAAGGAAACATACATATCAAAAGAATTGTGTTATAATTACTAAAGCAATGATTTACAGGTACCATTTAACCATTTCTCCCCAGCAGTACAAGCCCTTCTGCATTGCTTAGGGACTTATACCAGGAAACTATCTTGCTCCTCTAGGAAACTTTCAACTGAAATAGTTGAGGCTTTTTTTTTTCAAGTAAAGTACACCAAGATCTTCCTAAATAATATTCTATATTTCTGCAATATCTGAGGTTGCATAATGTGCCAAACCTTCACTTTAACTATCTTTGTTTCAAAATAATCCCTACTTGCCTTTATGAATCTACAGATACACTTGAGTTCTGTGTTCCAATTGCATGATGAGAGCTGAAACCGAATGTCACCATGACTCTAGCATCCTGTCAGGAAAGCACATCCTTACTAGAGAACAAGGTGTTTCAAGCATGCCTGTAGAGGCTTAACTTGGGAAAAACTTCACTATGTACCCGTGTCACAGTTAAATCAGACTAACTGTGAACTTTTGCTGAGCAGAAAATAGAGTAGGAGAGATAGAGGGAGGGAGGGATGGAAGGAGGGAGGGAGAGAAACTGAAGAAGTAATTAGAAACAACTCAAATGTTCAGGGCTGTAATTCCAAGCTCCTGTTAGGTGTAATTGTCACTCTACACCTAGAGAAAAAGGAAAACAAAAAAGAAAAATCATACTTCTGATGAAGAATAACCCCAATGTTGATAATTTCTGGATGACTCCAAAATTATTTTAATGAGAATAAGAGAAACAAAAATAACACTCTGACTGGCTCTGATTCTTAATTTCCTGATACAAACACACACACACACACACACACACACACACACACACACACACACACACACACACACACACACAAACCCAAGTTTCAGTTTTGTCCCAGGAAGGGTATTCTCACTAAGTCTAGCAGATATAAAACAATCAGGACAATGTTTATTGTTTATTGTTACCAGACAGTGAACTACAGTACAATCTGTAGAATTAGATTGGTGGGGTATTACACTGCCTTCATTACATAATTCTCCAACAGAGAGTTTGTAAGAGCCCAACTTAGTCCTGTAGTCATAAGTATGACAAAGCTTCCCTAGGTGTCAACATTCAGTGTTAGAGAGTTAGTGGTATGTTAGATTTCTGAGTAATTTCTCCTTCCTAAACAGTGACTAGCCTTTTCATTCTGTTCTCCATTTTTATTCTTGATACGCATATGTTAAGTCTACACAAATTGAAAGTATCCCTGGACTTTAAGGAACACTTATTATGTGTTATGTATATTTTCTTTTCGTAGTAACTGAAAGGGTCTTGAATTTTACAGTTACCATGGGCTCAGTGATCTTTAATTAAAGAGGGGAGGGAGTGGGAACTGGGATTGACATGTAAAACAATCTTGTTTCTAATTTTAAAAAAATCCGTTGGTGCCAAATAGGCATAAGATGCTCCCAATGAAGTCTCATTGTGGAAAAGCAAAGTAAAACAATGAGACAACATTGCAGTTACTAAGATGACCAGAACCCACAGTATCTACGGTACCAAATGCTGGGCAGGATCACTGAGTACCTATTCATTGGTTCTAGAGGGGATGAAGAGGGAAAGACAAAAGAAGGGGTAAGCCAGAGATGCTGTTTTCCCTCTTGGTAAAAGGACCTCTCACAATAACTTTACTTGCCAAATGTCATTAGCAACAATCGAACCCTCTAAAGATTATTGGTTTCAAGTTATAAGAGCACATATTTATCATCCAAGTAGAAACAAAAGCAGCAGAGCTTTATAGAAGACTTGGTCTTATGTAGAAGTGAGAGACAAACAGAAAACACAATGTCTTGTAGCAACATGGTGATGTTATAGGATTATTTAATTTAGAACTATTTCCTTTTCTTATTTCATTCAGCAAATATTTATTGAACACCCACAACATGCAATCTCTTTTATTACATTTTTGTAGAGGAAATAGAAAAGTTAATGAGACATGATCCTTACCTACAAGGAATTTCTAATTGTATGTTTGAGTCTAAGCTATAAATAATAGCCTGTAGAATGGCAGGTATTGAAGAGGGAAATGCTAAGTCAGAGTATATAGCATATCAGACTTAGCATACATTTCACTGAAGAGGAAATATGTAACATTTGATTTTTGACATGGGAGTATAGTTTTGAAAAGTTCTACGAGTGCAAAAACATTCCATTACAGCTGGTAAAGTAGTAAATGTACCATAGCTTGAAAATACATAATAATTTTATATAAACATTGCCAAAATATTGATTCAGAAATCCCAACAAGGCCTTGGTTTTCATATGCTTTCTGATAAATTTAGCATAACACTTCTTTTGATTCTTTGAATTGCTTCTTTTGTTGTTTTGTGGGATTTTTTTTTTCTGTTTCTTGTCTGTAGCTTTGGCTAATGGTAGATTGAAAAACAAAACTCCTGCCATTTTAATATCTCATTAAAAAAAGACTTCAAATCAAAACTAATCAGAAGAGATAGGGAAGGACACTACATACTCATCAAAGGAAAAATTCATCAAGAGAATATTGCAATTCTGAAAATTCCCTGGAGTTGTTTTTAAATGACTTTGTTCTCAAATGTGAGAGTGTTTGTGAGGAAGATAAATTTGTGGCATGGTAAGAATGAAGATATGAGAGACCTGAAACTGAGAAACCTACCCAGGATTCTTCAGGGCAATGATTATTATGGTAAAGTACACACAGCACAGCAGATGAATAGAAATAAAATGAAACACGAAAGTACTATGGAACTGGAAGTTGGCAGCTCATCAGATATGAGCTTAAAAAAAGAGAGAAAAGGAGCTAAAAAAGTACCTGATAGTTAATAGAAGGTTTTAGCCAAAGAAAGTATGGTGCTATCTTACTTTGTCTTTTCATTAAGGAGACAGGAAATCTACAGAGAAAATAAAGTGGTGGGTAGAAGAAGAAGAACCTTGGCAAAGAGTTTGAATCA
The DNA here is from genome assembly GCF_003668045.3 of Cricetulus griseus. NCBI lineage: Eukaryota > Metazoa > Chordata > Mammalia > Rodentia > Cricetidae > Cricetulus > Cricetulus griseus. The sequence continues at coordinate 187,499,083 of NC_048597.1, read as the reverse complement.
CCATTGCTAGAGGAATATCCACATGGTGTCATCTAGCTTCAAATGAGTTTCGCTCACCATATGCCATCAACAGTACATTCATACTCTATTTTCTTTTCCTGTGGTTGTACAGTGTATACATTTTATATCACAGACATACATTTGATTCTTACATAAGCTGAATTGTAAAAAATACATAAACTAGATAAATATGTTTATTTATTTTTAAATTATTCTTTCATTAGCAAAAAAAGTAATAGTATTCTTGTCATTTTCTTTCTTGTTTTTCAATAACATAAACTCACCAACAATTTCATGCATGTGTTCAATGCATTCTGATTACATTCACCACCTATATTCTCTTATGCTTTCCATCTCTCCTAGCCTACACGTCCACTTCCTTCTTCTATGTTATTTTGGTTTGATTTTGTGACCCACTTAGGTGAATCAAGACTGTCATATGTGCATGTGTGTGGATCTATCCACTAGAACATAGGGTTCATCAAAGACTACACCACTGAGGACAATGATACTCCTCCCAGTATCCATCAACAGTCGATAGATAGTTCTCAGAGAGTGATGTGGTCCCATAATCCCTTCCACTATCCATGACTGAATATTGAGAGGCCTAGAACAGAGAACCACAGCTGCTGTGAGTTGATAATCATAGCATCTGCCACACAAAGAAGATAGGCTTCAAATCCTTCCTTCTAATCATCTGGTTCTTATATTCTTTCTATTTCCTCCTTTGTGATGTTCACTGATTCCTGGAAAGGTGATACTGGTGTCTCATTTAGAGCTACCCACTCAACAGTGATGTATTCTCAGCTCATTGAACAGCCAAGATACTTTGCATTTGCAGACACTGTTCCAAAATGGAGCTTCTCTGATCAAGGTTGAGAGCAACCCTTATCTTAGGATGTAAATATAAATATTTAGAAGGCAGTATAAAACATGTCCATTTTACAAGATAACAATGGTAAGTTATCCCTAGTGTCTATGACCTCCCCAGTCATGAATATGTGAATTTCCAGTAACAGGCATGAAGTTTGTCTGAAGGAGCAGGGTATGGTTGGTTAAGCCCATAACGATCATATTACTGTTGTTCTAATGGGTACAACTTGCCTGGGAGGTTCATCCTGTAACACTCTAGATTAACTGATGAGTAGTATTGTTCATGACTTTTATCCCTTAGCTGTCACATAATGTTCCAAGCTTTACAAGAGCCATCGAGCAGATATGAAGCTTCCAGATCAGTTCCGGTTTGATTTCCCTATCACTTATTACAAAGGTGTGTGGTGTCTTCACCAGTAGGGTCTTATCATCTATTTTAGGTGAGCAACCAAGACCAGTGTCCATAGCCTATGCTGTTTGGAGGTTTATAGGGCATTTCTGATAACCAACTCATACAAAGGTAACTTATACCTCACATTGGGATTTTCATTTGTTCATCTGTGGCTACTGAAATTAGCATTAGCTACCCATGAAAAGTACCCACATTCAATTAAAAATAATGCTTAATTTAAAGAGATGAAGATTTCTTTTTTCTAACTGTTTCTTCTATCTTTAGGTTCAAGTTACCCCTCACACTCACCTCTTCCTTTATTCTATCCCCTGGTCTTTCCTGTTTAAAGCCTACAATCACCAACTTCCCTCAACTCTGTTTTCATTTGGAATGTGCTGTACTGTTCCCACTTTGTTTTGGGCAATTCTCCACCATACTCACTTCTCTTCTGCATTTTCTTCAGCTCCCCCTCTTGCTTATACACCTTTGCCCCCAGTATTTTCCTTTACATTTTCATTTCACATGTGTTCTATTAATCCTTTCCTGCTCCTTCCTTCACTACCCTTCTCCATATACCTGGTAGGTGTAATTGTCACTCAGCACCTAGAAGAAACACCTGTGAGGGATTATCTAGATGAAGATTAGCCTCCAAGAAAGTCCTATTGATACACTAATTATGTGGGAAGACCCACCATAATTGTAGGCAGGACCATTTCCTGGGTGGGGATCCTAGACTGCATAAAATGTAGAAGGCAAGCTGAGCACTGGCACGCATACATTAATCCACTTCGCTCTGCTCTTGAATGTGAATGGAATGTGATCAGCTCCCTGAAATTCTGTTGCTTGTTTTCCCTTCCACGATGAAGTGTGACCCAGAACTGAGAGCCAAGTAACCTTTTCTTTCATATGTTGCTTTTGTCAGGATATTTTAACAGCAACAGGAAAAATAAATAAGACATTTATTTCTGATTTCATGACCTATAACTGCACTCAACCCCCCCAATACATTTAGTACAATATTTTCCAGTTCCATTTTTTTTGGCCAAATATTTGTTCTTATAAGGCTGGATAAAGCTCCACCATGTATATATACCATTTTTTCCATTGCTCTTTCCTCTATTGGTTGCAGTTTTTTTTCTATTTGCAAATAGAGAACATAATATATATAGAAGTATAAGTATCTTTGATACAATAGAGGATCCACTGAGAATATGCCCAGGAGTGCCTGCATCAGTTTACACTACCATTAGCAGAAAATATGGGTTCCTCTTTCTTCACATTCTCACTAAGGGTTGTTTTCTTTGTGATGGGAATTCTGACTGGAGTAAAATAGACACTCATAGTAGTTATAAGGATAGTAGGCTAAGGATGTTGAATGCTTTTCAAAATATTGGCACATTGTGCAACTTCTATTAAGAGCTGTATGTTCAGGTCATTGACCCATTTGTTGATTGGCATGGTTTGGTAGGTTTAATTTTTTCAGTCCTTTATATATCTACCCTCTTTTTGGAATACATGTGACAAATATTTCCTCCCCATTCTGTCTGCTGTCTTTTTACTCTGATGGTATTTTCCTTTGCTGTGTTGGAAATTTTAAATTAAGTGGAATCCTATTTGTTAATTCTTAAGGAGTTTCCTGTATTATTTCTATTCAGGATTTTTTTTTTTACCTATCTCTATATCTTGAAGGGCTTCCCTAGCAAGTTTTCCTCTAGCAATTTCAAGTTTTAAATTAACACCTTTGATCTACTTTGAATTGATTATTGTGCAGAAAGAGAAAAAAATCTATTTAAATTCTTTTCCAAATGGTTCTCCCATTTTAACAGCACCATTTTTTTGAATAACTCATTTTTTCCAGTGTATACTTTTTACAAGTTTGTAAAATCGGGTGGTCATAGCTGTCTTGGATTACAGCTAGATCCTCTATTGTATTCCAATGGTCTACATATCTATTTATTGGCTGATCCCATGCTGTCTTTGTCACTATGATTCCATTGTATACTTTGAGGTCAGTTGCATTGCTAGCAGTGTTCTTTCCTGTTGAGAACTGCTTCTGCAATATGTGGTCTTTTGTGTTTATACATGAATTTTATGATTTTTTTCTAGTTCTGTAAAGCCATTTGAATTTTGAATGAGTTGTGCTTAATCTGTAGATTACTTTTGTAGTATAGCAATTTCCACAATACTAATCCTGTCCACCCAGGACACACAATGTCTTTCTACCATTTACCATCTACTTTGTTTTCTATTTTCAGTGTCTCAAAGTGTTTTATTGTATAGGTCTTTCACATCTTTGGATAAGGTTATTCCTGAGTATTTTTTAAAAATACTATTGTGAATGAAACTTTTTTTCCTAATTTTTTTCTCATCAAGATCATTGCTAATTTTTGTGTGGTGGTTACTGAAAGTGATTATCATATCAAAAAATTAGTAGAATCTGTGTAGTATAGAATCATGTCATCTACAAATACAGGTAGCTTGACTTCTTTCTTATTTTTTATTTCTGTTATATTTTTATTACCTTTTGCTATAGCTAACACTTTAAGCATTGGATTGAATAAAAGTGAGCAGAGCATAGTATTCTTGTCTGATTTCATATTTTAGAGAAAATTCAATTTTCTTTACATAGTATAATTTAGGCTATAGGTTTGTAGTATATATCCTATATTATGTTACCATATATTCTATCTCTTTCTGGATACACCAGGATGTTTTATCATGAGGACATACTAATTGCTGCCCAAATCTTTTTTCTATATCATTTGAGATGGTTATTTAATTTCTGCTCTTAAGTCTATTGATATATTATATTACATTTATTGACTTTCAGATGTTGAAATTACTTATGTTCCTAAGGTGAAAATAAATTGCTCATGATATATGATCTGCTTATTGTACTTGTCAATGCCATTTACAAGTATATAATTAAGAATCTTTTCTTTGTTCATCACATAAATTGATTGGTACTTCTGGCATATAACTTTTGGTTGCATTCACTTGTAAATTATCTGCCTCTTATAGGTTTTCCAGCTTCCTGAAATATAAGCTATCAGAGTATTCCTTAATGATTTTGATTTCATTGGAGTCTATTAGAGTGAATCTATTTTCATCCCCAGATGTAATATTTTGGCTCCTCATTTTGTTTTGCTTTACTTAACAAGGATTTTGTCAATCTTGTTAACCTTTGCAACATTCTGGAGTCTTTGATTAAATCAATATTTTGTTCTTTTAGTGTTTATTTCTTTATCTTTTGTCATAATACTATTTATTATTTCTATTTTCTACTGGGTTTTAATTTGGCTTCTTCTGTTTTTATTATATTTTATTCATTTAGTGTGTATATTTGTATCTGTGTATATGTGTGGGTGTATGGGTATCATAGTACCCATGTCAAGTCAGAGTACAACTTGTATAGTCAATTTTTTTCCTTCTACCATATAATGAGTTCTGGGAATCAAACTCAGGAAATCAGACTCATGCTTGGTGACATGCTGAGCCCTTCTTGGTTTTCCTATGTATATGCATTTCTTTAGACAATAGAGTTGAATTTTTCTGGTCTGTTTTTGTTTTAAAATTTTCAAACAGTATATTTTTGGTGATCTTTTTTCCCTTCCACTAACTCATCCCAGATCTCTCCTTCATATTCACCCAATTCCATATTCTTTCCCTCTCAAAATAAAAAGCAAGGACAAAAACACATCCCACAAAGAAAAAGCATGCAAGAAAAGCATAAAATAAGAACAGAAACCATACAGTCAATTTTGTGTTAGACAACAGTTCCTGAGCATGCTGCCTTACCTGAGTGTAATTGTTGTACTGTGTGTCACATCAGAATACTGGCTTTTTCTTGCCAAGCAATTGTCAATTACAAGAAGCATCTTTGTTATAGGGATGGGCAGTCCATTAGCTTCACTTCTCAAGGCTAGGATTTCGCCTGATTTATACTTCTGCAGGTCTTGTGCATGCTATCAGAGTCTCTCATTAGCCCATTTGGGGGGAAGGTGTCTGGAAAGCACTGTTTCCTTGGAGTTACCTTTCCACCTCTGGCTTTTTCAATCTATCTGCCTCCTCTTCTGCATAAATTTCTGAGTTTTGAATGAAGGAGGATAATACAGATATCTCATTTATGAGTGAGATATCTCATTTATCTCACTCTCTACATTGCCCAATTTTGGGTTTCTGTTTTAATTACCAGCTACTGCAAGAAGAAACTTCTCTAATAAGGAATCAGAGATGCACTGATCTATGGGTATAGCAGTATTCCATTAGTAATTGTTTTATTATTATGTTCATTTAGCACAACAGTTCTCAACCTATGGTTTGTGACCCCTTTGGGGATCAGATATCCTGTATATCAGATCTTTACATTACAATTTGTAATAGTAACAAAGTTATAGTTATGAAGTAGCAACAAAATAATTTTATGGTTGGGGGGTCACCACAACATAAGGAACTGCACTAAAGGGTTGGAGCATTAGGATGGTTGAGAACCACTAATTTAGCTGAAAACTTGTAGATTATCCACTAGGGCTCATTACTATCTAGTCTCAGGTTCTTGGCCTAATCAGTAGTGTAGGAATTAGGTTCCATCTCATGAAGCAGGACTTAAACTACAGCCCAACAAAAGTGGTTGGTTACTCCTGTAACGTTTGTGTCACTATTGCAGCAGTGGGTATATCTTGTAGGCACAGTGCTATTGTATCTCCTGGGTTTCATAACTGGGTGAGATCTATGTTTACTTTTCTTCCCTGGTTGTGTGTACAGCTAGCGCCAATAGGGATGAAGTTTCTAGTTGAATACAAGCTCAGTTTCTCCATTCATGATGACAGAAGTAACAGAGTCTTTTCAGAGTCAGGCTCTGGAGGGTATAACCAATATCATTAGCAATAATTTGCAATTTTTAGTAGAATCTTTGGGACTGCTTTGGTCAATAACTCAAAGTGATGTAACTCATTCCTGATACTGGTGGTTTTATTTAGTAGCATATAATGTCCAGCTAATATACGTACTCTCTCACTCATTATATGGTAACTATATTTAAATTCTATTTATCAGTGTATTTATTTTGGTAAGCTTCTATAATAATAGTTTTCCATATGGTTTTCTCAAAGACCTTAGTATTAGTTGTCCCTCTCCATATCCTTTCCTCTATCCTGCACTATAACCCACTCCAAAATTACAATCTTCCTATTCTAATTCATAGTGTGTGTGTGGGTGTGGGTGTGGGTATGTGGATGTGTGCTTCCATATGAAGTTTTTTCAATTTTTGTGGAGAACTATGTTGTAATTTTGACAAGGAATACATTGAATTGAATTTGTATATTGCTTTTGGTAAGATGATTATTTTCACAATGTTAATCCCACCAATGCATGAACATGGGCAGTCTTTCTATGTCTCTTCAATGTCTTTCCTCACATGTAGTAAAGTCTTCACTTGCTTGATTAGAGTTATCTCGAGATATTTTTGAGATATCTTTCTTGGTATGTTTGTCTTTTGTATAAAAAAAGACTACTGATTTTTGTGTGGTTAGGGTGGAGATGTGGAGAATCTCTCCATTTCAGACTCTTTTATTTTACCATACTCCTGCAGAGGTCTTCAGACATTCAGCTTGGGGACTGTTGCTCATATCAGGAAACTTTCCCTCATTCTGCATTCTGGCATGCTTTTGCTAGAGTTCCAGTCTCCTTCTTGATTGGGCAATGGCAGTGGGTTTGTTTTTGTTTTTGTTTTTGTTTTGTTTTCCTAAAACTCCACGATGTCTGTCCTGATGCTTGTGCTCCACTTTTCTCTCCTGGCATGCTTCCTCAATGCAGCCTCTGATTGGCTTTTCAGCGATGCAAACTCCCTCTCCTGGACTCACAGTGACTAGTGTCTGGAATACTTTACCACAGATACTTGACAGAGTCTAGCTCATCAATAGCAGCTTGGTGTGGGTGGTGGTACAGGCTGGTTTCAGTATGGAGAAATTCTTTTTGTTCTTGTTGTTGTTGTTGTTGTTGTTTTTATATTTACTTTTTCTTTTTATTTAAATTAGAAACAATCTTATTTTACATATCAATCCCAGTTCCCTCTTCCTCCCATCTTCCTCTGCCCTCCACTGACCTCCCTATCCCATCCCTCTTCTGCTCCCCAGGAAGCACGAGTCCTTCAATGGGGAATCTTCAAAGTCTGTCACATCTTTTAGCGCAGGGTCTAGGCCCTCCCCTTTGTGTCTAGGCCCTCCCCTTTGTGTCTAGGCTGAGTGAGCATCCCTCAATGGGGAATGGGCTCCCAAAATTCATTCATACACTAGGGACAAATACTGTTTCACAACCAGAGGCCCCATAGACTGCCCAGGTCTCCTAACTGACACCCACATTCAGGGGGCCCGGTTCTGTCCTATGCTGGTTTCCCAGCTGTCGGTCTGGGGTCCATGAAAGGTCAGCTGTTTCTGTGAATTTTCCCAGCCTAGTCTTGACCCCTTTGCTCATCACTCCTCCCTCTCCGTAATTGGATTCCAGGAGTTCAGTTCAGTGTTTAGCTGTGGGTATATGCCTCTGCTTCCATCAGCTTACGGGATGAAGGCTCTAGAATGGCATATAAGGTAGTCATCAATCTCATTATAGTGGAAGGACATTTTAGTTAGTCTCTCCACTATTGCTTAGATTCTTAGTTGGGGTCATCTTTCTAGATCCCTGGACATTTCCCTAGTGTCAGATTTCTTTTTAAACCTATAATGGCTCCCTCTAATAAGGTAGCTCTTTTCTTGCTTTCCTCTATTGTAGAAATTCTGGATTAGTCTCATTCTGGTTTCTGTAGACCATTCTTTTATTTCTCAATGATAGATTTTTTTATTTTCACTTTCTTCCATCACAACTCCCTGTGCACAGAAGATTCTTCTAAACAGCCTTCTTCTTCTCCTTTTATATTTACTTCAGACTTGAAAGAATCATCTTGAACCATGTACTTTAAAAACATCCAAAAAACCAGTGCTAAATCCATGTCAGAAATCTAATTTCAAGCCCATACTTCAACTCTTGAATTCCAGGGGCTGGAGACTTAGGAATTTGCACTGTCTACACCCTTACAAGATAAAAATTCTTGCCATAGGAAAGAGGTACAGATGTACGTCCGAGTGTTAGATGGCAGATGACTAGAAATAAAAATGTTTCCACATAGAATGAAATTTGATTATGCCAATAGTTAGCAAGGAAAGAATTTGAGACATATTTGAAATGAAATTGGGCTAGAAAACAAGGAAATGTAACAAAAGGACCAATAGGAAAAGATGGAGGAGATAAAAAATGTTAAAGGTTATCAGGGCTCTAGAAACTTCTTTGGTATGAAGTTTGAAGTAATATTCTTGTATCACAGTTGTAGCTGCAACTGTGGATATTAACATGCTCTCTAATGTCATAGTCAATCAACATATGTTTTATTATACAACAACACAAGAAAAGAATCATTTCATTGCAAAATGAATTAGTAATACAAAATTTCTTTCAGTATTTTCCACATAACAAGTCTGTTTTGCAAAATTAAAATAAAGTCATTCCATTTTGTTGTGTCCTTTGAACTATTAAACAAATTACACACACACACACACACACACACACACACACACACACACACACACACACAATGCTTTTGCAAATTAAATGCAGTTAATCAGTTAAGTCATAGAAAGAACTGAAATTATGATATGAAAATTAAAGGGGTGTTGCCATCAAAGCCCCATGGAACCCGAGCTCTGAATCATTCTTAATGGCTCTCATTTATTAAGTCATGACTTTCAGCAGTCGTTTGTCATATATTGGGATTACAAGAAATTTGGAAAGCATTAAAAATTTTCAACAATAATTTTAAAATGTGAAAACATTGAAAGAATAACTGAAGGTGACAAATAAAAACTTGTCTAAGGATCTGGCCACACCAAGATTTTAGAAATGAAAATATCACCCAAAGAGTCTTAATTTATTTATGTTCTAAAGGAAGGAACAAGATCTTGACAAGCTCTACCTAATTCAACCTTTTTCTTCAATATTTTCAGAGTTTGTTAACAATATTCCTTCAAAGGTAGGCCTTTGAGAAATATATACTATCCTAGATTTATAACAGTTATACTTAAGTTAGAGAATTACTTTGTTTTAAGCTAAATAAACTCATTCAGATTTCAACACATCAAATACTCCTATATATTGCATATATGCCATACATATGTATGTATATATAAATGTTTCTGTGTTTCTCTACACTTTAAATGTAGTATAGAGAAATGCCAGTACAATTAATAGTATTTTTAAACTTTCTTTTTATTTATTCTTTGTGTCAGTCATATCATGCATCTTGATCCCATTTATCTCCCTGTCCTTTCCTATCTACCTTCTGCCTTTGTAACTCCTCTCCCAAAGTAAAATAAAATTTAAGAGAAAAGGAGAGAGAGAGATAAATAGAGAGAGAAAGAGAGAGAGAAGAAAAATCTTATCATGGAGGCTGTAGTATGACACAGTCCCATGGTATACACTTTAGTCCATATATCTTTATTTGCAATCGTTCATTGTAAAGAATCACTGGTTTGGTTTAAGGCCTCTAGTTTATGCTACACTATTGATATTGGGCCCTCACTAGGACTCCTCTTGGATATCCTATTGTTGCCCTGTGCTGTCCAAGCAAGGCCCAGGGCCCATTCTCTGGAGTACGGCAGCTAGTGAGGTGTTGGGTCAGCTGCCCCCCCCCCCCCGCCCACTTGCCACAGGAGCGAGGGGAAAAGAGGGGAGGACATCTCTTCCTCATCCATACCACCACATGGCAAACCATTCTTTCACACAAAATGCCAGCTGGCCATGCTCTCTCAAATAGGGTCAGCTCTTTTGTGTAAGGTATAGGAGCTGCTCTACTGAATGCTGCAGTTAGTGAGGGACAGGGCCAGTCCCCCCTAGTGTTGTAGCCAGTGAGTGGCAGGGACAATTCTGCGTAGTCCTATCCTTTCGAACTTCAAGAGACATGGACATCAATACAGACCACAGTTACTGCACGGCCACTGGCCCACTTATGCACCCTGGTGGTAGCCCAGACCCAGATTTCACCATGATCCCTGGTGGCAAGCAAGCTGCCCACCGCAGCAGGCTCCTCATAACTTTCACCTCTTCAGATCTGCCTCTGTCCACAGGGCATGGACCATTCTGTCAGAGCTACTAGCCACTAGCTGACCAAAATTAACCACAGAGGTTTTGAAGGACTGAGGATAGACAAGACAGGAAGTAACTAGAGAGTCATTTTCTTCCAGAATAAAGAATGGACAGAGAAAAGAAAAAATGTAGACTCAAGGACAATATAGAGCAAAAAAGTAAATGAAAGTACAATAAATCAATAAAAATGGACTTAAACAAAACATTAAAATATGAAATACCTCAGGAAGAAAAAATCAATGCAAGACAATAAAATGAAAAGAAAAATATAAGAAAATGACTTGACTTTTTAAGTGAATTTAGATAAAAGTATCATGAGTAATATAATGTGTTAAGTTTCCTTGAAGATAAAACTAGATGGCATAGTTTAAATTAAAGACATCGAGAAAAACAACATAGAGGATAAAAAGGAACAGATCCACATGTTCCCAAAATGCCTAAAACATCTAGGAATTTCCATGTCCACTCTAGCATAAGAATCTAGTGGCTTTGTCTTCCTAGCAATCATGTCACCTCTGCTCACTTTTTCTTGCTGGTGCTACCACTCCTTTAGAAAACAGTTCCTTCACTGTACTCTGTGGAAGGGTGATGAAGGTGCAGACACCCAGGGCAGACTTGACTCACTCTCCTCCTTTCCTCACCCCAAGAGATCAGAGATCATCCAAGAGGAAATCACAGTGTGCTACATTCTCATAAATCTGTGAAAAACCAGTGCACATTTTTTCTTGTAGAGTTTTGCTACTATGAATTATTAGACCTAAAGATGACCAAGACATTTTTCTTTTCTATTTAAAAGAAATCACCTATAGTAGTATAGTAGTGCTCTCTAATGAATGTCTGAAGCTCCAGAAAGAGAAAGTATTTCTTGTGTGTACATATTTATATAGTAAAAAAAAGATTTATAAGTCAGGTACAATAGAAGAAAATGAAAAAGCAGATGGAGGAGGAAGGGGGAGAAGAGGAGGAGGAGGAGGAAGAGGAAAACTTATCAAAGATCTCAGCATTAATTACTAAGTCAAGAATTTTCATCCTTTAACTTAAAAAGAGATACTTTTGGATTCTCTTTGGCTTATCTTAATTTCTACCACTTACACAGTTTTATTTAGAGATAATTATAAAGTAAAATTAAAATGTTCTATACATAAGTACTGAGATTTCCATGACAATAACCCAATAATATTGACTTCTAATTGGCTAACAAGCCAGTAGAATATACAACATTTATATGTTGGGCAAAGGAGAGATTTTTCCATCAGGGTGGAGTAGATTAGGATGCTTTGGAGTTTTGCTATGTTACAGAATGAAAGAATTTAAACATTAACTAAAATTTTCTGCTCATTATTGGCAGAAATTGGCTTCAGATAAGCAAAAAGTGAAAATTGAAACCATGACACCATGGAAATATGGTCATCACAGTGGAGGCCCATGGGAACAATTTCTGGAGATTAGAGGGAAAGCTCATTCATAGATTTAGTCAGACTAAGGCTTTTCTACCTTAGGTTTGGATGAATATACTTCAAGGTGATAAGTCAAATGGGAAAAACAGTGTGTTACTTTGATAGGAACAAAGAAAAAAAGGTGAGGGTGAAGAGACAAGGAAGGTAACTAAGAAAACTTGAATTTTCCCTCTACTAATTTGTATTTCTGAGGGACTTAAATAAATATGTCTAGTGTATGTGATGGGTACACTGGAAGAATGGTTTTTCCAGCCTCTGACTGATAAATGGAAGAGATTAATGAGAGACTATTTCATAGCAGACTTCTTGGTATTCTGACTCTTTTGATATTTTTTTCTCCCACTTCTCCCATGTTCCCTGAGGCAGAGATGCAAGACCTATGATGGAGATGCATCCACCGGGGCTGGGCTTCCCACTATTCATTGATATCGTCATTGTACTTAGTTGTGGTTTGCTGTGAAGGTCTCTATGTGCTGTAAAGAGGAGCTTAAATAATGAAGGTTGATAGCTACACTTATCTGTGAATATAAGGATAAAATTTAGAAAGTAGTAAGGAATTGTGCTGGTCTAGCAAAGTGACAGTAGTACATTCTTTTCTAAGGTCCATGACCTCACTAGACAGGAAGCTGGATAAGTTTCTAGTACCCAGTACAGTTTCCTTCCTGTTGAGTGAGCCTCAAGTCCATGCAGACAGCTGTTGGTTACCACCAATATATAAATGTTACTTGTACTTTTGAGGAGATGGTGCCATGCTGGTCATTGTTGTGGTTCACTGGTATTGCATCTGGGTAAGACTATTAGTTGCCTGACTTGACAACTTGCATAAACTTTCCGGTATCATAGTCACTAGACAGCAGGAAGCAGGCTTTAAGGTTAGATCCAACTCAAAATGTTTAGTGTTCCTTATGTTTGCTCCAAATAATTACATTTGTTTTATTTTGAGAAAAATTGACTAGTAGATATAGTTTGGGGATAATTTCAAGATGAGAGGAATAGAGCTTCACTGTAATTGAGGATTTGACAAAGATACCAAGATATTGTATTAAAATTCTAGGTTTTCCCTATTAGAGTGAGTGAATGAAATGAAAAATTCATAAGAAGTTTTAATGAGTCAGTGAAAAAATCTAAACCCATCAGAATGCGATTCACAGAACACTACCAACTGCTCAGTACCTGAATGAATACATCAAAGAACTATGTATCTTGAGTTCCAAATGTAAGGGAAGATAGGCACAGGGATTGAATCCAGGACTTTGCTGCTGGACAGGCCTAGTCACTGCTGGACGTTGCCCAAGGGAACATCACTGCCTGCTGCACTTGTCATTTCCACTACAACAATCAAGGTAAATGCACATGGTATGACCTATAAAAACATTTTCAGTAAATTTATTTGTTCTTTAATATACAACTTCTCATTTTCATTTGTTTAGATATTTTATTGTACCTTTTTTATGCTATTTTTTAAAGTACAATTTAGTGATTTGGAAGCCAGCACATCAACTACTATGTAAAGCCAGTCACTGGTCTTTCTTCTTTTAACCTGCTTTAATAGCATTGTGTGATTCCTTATATTTCTTTAAAATTTTCTTGATCTTATTATTCAAATTTTTAAATGTAATTTCAGATTATTGTCACTCATAAAATATTTAGTGTAAATTTGTCTTTGTAACTATAATTATAGTGTCAATACATTTTATATAATATTTTATATTTTATAAATAGTCTGTATCCATATTTTAAAATACATGTTCCTATTCAGTAATTGAATTATTTTCAGTATTCAACTGCTGTTTATACGGTTTTTCTTCCATTGTCATCCTTTGTTTTGATATGTGAATTGATTTTGTGTTGAAAAACTCCCTTATTCTATCAAAGAATGCAATTCACAAGCAAGTTAGCTTAAGGTTGATTGAACATAAGATCTTTTATTCATAAAATTTTATATCTTATTCTATATCTATTTGCCCTAAAGTCTTTGCAGTTTGGTGATGGAAGGATATTATTTTATAAAAATCTGTTACCTTTGCTCAATGACAGTAACTACTTTTTCTTCCATTTTTATTATTAAATTATTTTTTATTAGTTCAAATTAGAAACAAGCCTGCTTCATGTGTCAATCCCTGCTCCCTCTCTCTTCCCTCCTCCCCCACTCCACACCCCATCACCCCCCTGCTCCCCATAGAGGGTAAGGCCCTCAATGGGGGATCTCCAAAGTCTGTCATATCATCCTGGGCAGGGCCTAGGCCCTCCCCCATGTGTCCAGGCTGAGAGAACATCAACGTGAGATGGGCTCCCAAAGTCCTTTCTTACTCTAGGGATAAATACTGAACTACTACCAGAAGCCCCATAGAGTGCTGAGGCATCCTCACTTACATCCACTTTCAGGGGTCTGCACCAGTCCCATGCTGGCCTCCCAGACATCAGTTCAGGTCATCTGTTTCTGTGGGTTTCACCAGCCTGGTCTTGATCTCTTTGCTCATCACTCTTCCCTCTCTGCAACTAGGTTCCAGAGTTCAGTTCAGTGTTTAGCTGTAGTTGTCTGCCTCTGCTTCCATCAGCCATTGGATGAAGGCTCTAGGATGGCATATAAGGTAGTCATCAATCTCATTATAAGGGAAGGACATTTAGGGTAGTCTCTCCATTATTGCTTAGATTGCCAGTTGCTGTCATTCTTGTAGATCTCTGGGAATCTCCCTAGTGCCAGATCTCTCCTTGAACCTATAATGGTTAATACGCTCCTTTCTGATAATTTCTTTGTTTCTTGACTGCATGTATACTAACATAACACTTAATATTTTAAAAGTAGTAAATTAGCTAACCGTATAATTCACAGAAAATGACTTCAATCCTATTTTAGAATGCATGTCTCATGGATTCATAATTTGAAAAGGCCTGTATTAATAAATGGCATTATTCTGAATTGAATCTGAGGAGAAAGGTTGCCAGCACTTAAGTGGAGTAACACTCCACTGGAACGCATTGTTAAATGCGAGGTCTGGATATTAGTCTTCCAGTTAAAAACAAATGAAAGAGGGGAAGATGCAGTAGCAAAGTAAAAATAACTTGGGAAGAATAAAGAAGAACCATACTTAGAAAATATTCTAAGAAACAGACAAAAACATTGGGAACCATATTGGTGAAGTTTCTTTTTTTTCTTACTCTCCTTTTTTAAATTTGAATTAGAAACAAGATTATTTTACATGTCAATCCCAGTTCCCTCTCCCTCCCTTCCTCCCCTGCCCCCCAACTAACACCCTACCTATCCCATACCCTTTCTGCTCCCCAGGGAAGGTGAGGCCTTCCATAGGGGGTCTTCAGAGTCTGTCATACCTTTGGGATAGGGCCTAGGCCCATCCCCATGTGTCTAGGCTCAGGAAGTATACCTCCATGTGGGATGGGCTCCCAAAGTCCATTCCTATGCTAGGGATAAGTACTGATCCAGTACAAGAGGCCCCATAGATTTCCGAGGTCTCCTCACTGACACCCACATTCATGGAGTCTGGATCAGTCCCATGCTGGATTCCCAGCTATTAGTCTGGGGACCAAGAGCTCTCCCTTGTTCAGGTCAGCTGTTACTGTGGGTTTCAGGAGCCTTGTATGGACCCCTTTGCTCATCAGTCCTCCCTCTCTGTACCTGGATTCAAGTTCAGTTCAGTGTTTAGCTGTGGGTGTCTGCTTCTACTTCCACCAGCTGCTGGGTGAAGGCTATAGGATGGCATATAAGTCAGTCATCAATCCCATTTTCAGGGGAGGCCATTTAAGGTAGCCTCTCCTCTGTTGCTTAGTTAGTTGGTGTCATCTTTGTAGATCTCCAGACATTTCCCTAGTGCCTTATTTCTCTTTAAACCTATAATGTATCACTCTATTATAGTATCTCTTATCTTGCTCTCTTCTGTTCTTCCCCCAACTCAACCTCCCTGCCCCCTCATGTCCTCCTCACCTCACCTCTTCTCCCCTTCTCATTCTCATAGTTCCCTCTCCCCTCCCCCCATGCTCCCAATTTGCTTAGGAGATCTTGTTCCTTTCCCTTTCTCCGGGGAACCATGTATGTCTCTCTTAGGGTCCTCCTTGTTTCCTAGCTTCTTTGGAAGTGTGGATTGTAGATTGGTAATCCTTTATGTCTAAAATCCACATATAAGTGAATGCATACCATGTTTGTCTTTTTGTAATTGGGTTACCTCGCTCAGAATGGTTTCTTCTAGTTCCATCTATTTGCCTTCAAATTTCAAGATTCCATTGTTTTTTTGTTTGTTTATTTTTCTGATGAGTAAATTGTGTAAATGTACCACATTTTCTCTATCCATTCTTCAGTTGAGGGGCATCTATGTTTCTTCCAAGTTCTACCTTTTACAAATAATGCTGCTATGAACAACCTTGTTGTAAGAAAGTGCTTCTTTTGGGTATACGCCTAAGATGGAATTGCTGGATCTTTTGGTAGACTGATTCCCATTTTCCTGAGGAGTCGCCATACTGATTTCCAAAGTGGCTGTATAAGTTGGCATTCCCACCAGCAGTGGAGGAGTGTTCCCCTTTCTCCACATCCTCTCCAGCATAAACTATCATTGGTGTTTTTGAGGTGAAGTTTCTAAAAGATGGGACTGTTATGGGATCCACCCCAAAAGATGAAGAATCTAGCAACAATCTAAAATTTGTTCACAGCATCAAAGGGAGATGAAACAGTCTAAAGAGTTGTATTAGCTAGTTGACATAAGCCAGAGTCATTTGGGAAGAGGAATTCTCAATTGAGAAAATACCTTCTTAAAATGTGTCAGTAGGCAAATCTGTAGTGCATGTATGTAAGTGTACTGTGTGAATGAAATGCCCTTGGAGGCCAGAAAAGAGTGTTGGATTCCCTGGAACTTGACTTATAGACAGTTGTAAGCTGCTATGAAAGTGCTGAAAACAGAATGGGGTCTTCCAGAGGAGTAACAAGGGCTCTTAACTGATAGGCTACCTTCCAGCCTCACCTTGTACTTTTCACATGACAGGTTTTTGCATATACCAGAAAAATGTCTCTGAGAATACAAATCATCTTACAGGTTCATATTGACCATGCTGGAAGTGACATGGAGCATGACCCTTGAACCCATGGTTTCATTCATGGATGTTGATTGATGATACTCCCATGTAACTTGCAAATATAGTTGCAAACTGTGTGTGTGTGTGTGTGCGTGTACTTTCCTCTTACCTAGAGGGTCTTCTTTCAATCTGTGTTAATTTTTCACTCTTTTACTGGAATAATCTATTTTCTAATAGTATTTCTCAAAAGCACTTCTCAAACTACATGAACTTTGATATTTTTATTAAAGTCTTATTCTAAAGTAAACTAAGCCAAACAAGGGCAAAGAGTGGTAAAATGGAAGTATTTTGTAGATTTCTATAGTGGGTGCAGCAGACAGCATGACAGTTTGGACAGAGTGGCAACAATAACAATTAAAATGTTTAAAATTCAGGTTGAAGAATATACTTGGGAAATACCAGCTCAGCATGCTCAACATAAAGTGGTGATACCACCATATATGGGAATTTAAACAAATAAAAGAAAAATCCAATACCAAGATACTCCAATAAATGTTGGAAAGCAGCAAAGCAGAAGAGAAGACAGAGCAAGAGTCACTGTAAAGAAGTCTAAGCAAGTCAATTGGCTAAAATATTCCCAGGAGTAGAGTGAAAAACACTACAAAAAATTCAACTGAGTTGAAGACTGCTGTTTTAGCACCTACTGTGGTATTGTGCAAATCATCAACTACCTTAGGAAAAGCATTTTCATGAAGCAATGATGTGCCATCTGGTTTTACATCAAGTTAACAAGTTAGACTCATCTGGAAGAGGGAACATCAATTGCCAAAGTGCCCCCCAAGATTAGCCGGTGGGCAAGTCTTTTGCTTGTTTTGTTTTGATGTTTGATATAGGAGTGCCCAGATCATTGTGGGTGGTTGTATCCCTGGGCTGGTGGTCCTGAGTGCTATAAGAAAGCAGGCTGAGCAGACTCTGAAGAGCTAGCCAGTAAGCATCAATCCTCCATGGTCTCTGCTTAAATTCCTGCCTCCAGACTCCTATTCTATTTGAGTTTCTGCCTTGACTTCCCTCGGGAAAGACTATGTTGTGGAATAACCTAAAATAGACCCTTTCCTCTGTAAGGTGCTTTTGATACAGTGTTTTAGCACAGGAGTAGAAACCTAAATAAGATAGAGGAGAGTAGCAACTCATGTGATATTCCTGTGACAGACACGGCCTTGGGTTTTGGGAAGGATTGTGGAAGGCCTTTGAAACTTTGGGCTGCAAAAGCCATTGAGTGCTCAGAGCTTAATGAGCTGTAGTGGGAAGTTAGAAAATAGTGCTGAGAGTGGTGCAGATGATGGAGGCTGGCAAAGTGTCAGAGGGAAGTTTGGAGAGTCTAAAGACTCTTTTGGGACCATTCATGTGGTACTGTTAATTAAGAACCATTACAGTGAAACCTTTGCTTTTCTGGAACAGTGATACTAGTCAGCTGGGGCTGAAGAATAAGCTGTGATTAAGAAGAGACCAGCATCACTAAGGCCAAATCTTCTAAGGGTTTCCTCAGGATCAGCACACACACAGAAGCTGTGGTGAGAGCGGTCAAGGCTGTACCTTACGCTGGTAGCTGAACTTGGTAATACGTTTCAGGTGGTACTAGATTTGTGGGTATGAAAGGGTCAAGGGAATCAGCTGAGGCTTTGCACCATGAGAGACCATGAGGGGCTACTGATGAATGTGTGCCCTCCTTTGAAATAGAAGCCCAAGGATTGAAAGGATAAAGGAGAGGAGTTGAAATTTTGCCCCATGTGACAGGATCAGACTCACAGAAGAGAGAACCGAAGAGGCTATTATTGAAGGCACAACCCAGTTACAATAAAAACCTCAGCATTTTGGAAATGCCATCAAGGACAGCAGCAGATGAGGAGTGGAGGTGACCTGAGGCTATTAGGGAAGCTTCCTGTGCTGGTAAATATACAGCTGGAAAAACAAAGCCCGGTGAAATATAAGTGATGACCCAGACTTCATGCACCTACTTTTTTAGTACTATTCAACTTTTTTTTTTTCTGGTTTTTCGAGACAGGGTTTCTTTGTATAGCTTTGGAGCCTATCCTGGCATTCGCTCTGGAGACCAGGGTGGCCTCGAACTCACAGAGATCCTCCCGCCTCTGCCTCCTGAGTGCTGGATTAAAGGCATGCACCACCAAGGCCCGGCTAGTACTATTCAACTTTGATTTGCTTTGATTGCTCCCTGGTTATTCTGTCTGTGAGTAAGAAAGTATTCAACTTATCTCAGATTTAAAACAGCCCACACTAGATAGGTCTATACAGACAACTTAGAGAAAAGACTGGAAAGACTTGTAGAATTAGATTTGGGATGTTTCAAGACACTGAACTTTTAAAGTTTTTCCAGTTTTAAAAGACCGTGGGACTTTAAAAGGCTGAGCTGTTTTACATTGTGATAGTAATACTAATATGAGATACTGGAGATGAATGAGAAAGAAAGGCTACAATTTAGAAGTGATGTGTTTGTGTGGTATTGAAAACAGATCAACTGTGTTGTCTAGTTTTGTGTCAACATGACACATTCTAGAGTGATTTTGGAAGAGGGAACCAATCCAGAAAATGCTCCTTCCAGAATGTCCTATGGGCAAGCCTGTGGTGTGTTTTCTTGATTGATGATTGGTGATTGATTTGGGAGACCCTGCTCATTGTGGGCAGTGCCAATCATGGGCTGATTGTCCTGGGCAATCTAAGAAAGCACACTGAAAGATCCATGAGGACCAAGCCAGTAAGCAGCACTCCCCCATGGCCTCTGCATTTTCCTCTACCTCCAGGTTCCTCCCCTGTTTGAGTTCCTGACCTGACTTCTCCCAGGGTAGACACTGATTTGGAACAGTAAGCCAAAGTAAACATCTCCTCAGCAAGTTGCCTTTGTTTATGGTGTTTTAGCACAGCCACAGAGGCTTAAGATAAATGGGGTATGACCACTAGAGTAGATTTAACAGTGATAGAATGGAAAATGAAACAGTAATGTAGATATCCAATTATTTCAGTGGTGGTACAGTTTGAAGAGCAGAAGAGACCAGAAGTTTTGATTTTTTTAAAGGTGGTCTATTTCATGTCTTTAAAGTGAAATTGGATAAATATTATTATTTTTAGTTTTACCCACAATTTCATCATGACTAGTATATCACAAATCTATAGTTTGCTTACCTAATTGGTAATGGATGGAAGTAAGTTACACCTGAAAGGGGGTTTTTAAAAATACATGTACAGTAACTATCCAAATTACCACTTAAATGCTTTTTAAATTTTTAATTGACACATGAAATTGTATATATTTATGGGCTATTTATGTAAATTCATCAGATAGAAAACATTTACAAAGCAAATGAGAGAAACACTGATGGTAATTATAAAAATGTAAAATTATAAGATAATTATAACTAGAAGCAACGTCATGCTTGAGATAATACCTCATGATTTTCTATATCTTCTTTGAAAGCAAAGTATGTAATCTATATTTAACTACACACTAGCCAAAGTAAATGCAAGGGAATGATAAAGAGTTTGATGTAGAAACTAGGGTTAATGGCAACTGTGAGACTGGGAGTATAATAGAGTTAGGGATACAATTCAGTGGTACTATTTCTTTAGTGTACCCAAGACAGGTTCAAGTCTCAGTACCACAGAAACAAAACAAACAAAAACCACATGTTTTGGTAAGTATCTGGCTTCTTCTGGGGAAAAAATGGAGTCCAAGGAGTATGATAAAATTATTATCAGCTAATCAAAGCTCATGAAACCACTGATTCTTTTTAAAAATACCCCATAAGAAGAATGATAGTCATGTCCCTGGCTTTTTCTAACCAGGTAATAATTAATGAAGGAAAAATGACATACATAACATTTATTGGAAATTCAAGTGGTTTGTATATATTATTATAGATCATTATTTTTATTCTTGCCTACTATACAAAAAGCCTTGGGTATGAGACAATAAATAAAAGACCCAGAAACAGATATTGGGGTTCAAGCTTCAAGCTGAAGATCAGAAAAGCAAAGCAGCTTGTCACTAGCTCTCACTCTACCTCAGACTGAAATGGCTGATCCTTGAGCTCTCCCAAACCACAGAATGAAGACTCTCCTCTGTATGGCTGGAGAATCCTGAGACTTCAATGTCTTCCCATCCTCAATGTGGCTGAAGAATGAATGTCTGATACTGACTACTGAAGACCCTGCTCCCATCTTTTATACCCCTCTAGTGCTGGGATTAAAGGAATGTGATCACAGGTGCTGAGATTATCTTAGTGTGAGCTGTTTCTCTTTAGGACTGGATCAATCATGTGTATATTTGGGTAGCCTTAGACTCACAGAAATCCATCTACCTCTTAATCCTGAGTCCTACGATTAAAGGTATATACCACCACCTCCTAGCTTCTGGCTGATAGAACTAAAGGTGTGTATCACCATTGCCTGACCTCTATAGCTTGTGGCTGACTTTGCTTTCTGAATCCTCAGGCAAACATTAATAAATCATAAATAATATATCACCACATCTGGCTTTAAAATACGGTACCATAAGGAAAAAAAAGAGAATTATGATTACTTTAATTTTAGAAAATTACTAATATGATGTCATATTAAAATATTATGTTAAACAGAAAAGATAGTAATAGTTGAACAATTAGTGGAATATATTTTGCAGATATATGTCATTGAGTTGGGTTAATTTTCTCAGTTTATGGCTTATCATACAGTAAAATATTCACCTATTTAGAAGACACATTCAATTATATTTTTGTCTTTACAAGTAATTGATTTGTGACGTGCAAAATAAGTTTATCCTTCTCAACCTTTGTTTAATTTTCTATGAAGTGGGAAGACTGAAGATAATTTTCAATTATTTTATGTCTAAGAACTCTTGTTTTTTTTATTTTTTTATGTGTACAGTATTCTGCCTAGAACCCTTGTTTTTAGATATGGAAATTCATAGATTACTGAAGTCAAGCCCACTCAATCCAGTTACCAGTAGAACTGTAAATACATTCAGATGTCTATTCAACTTGTATTGGTCAACTAATTAATAAGCTTAAATTCTATTTTACATGAGCTGTTCTTAATTTGTAAAATAAAGACAGTCACTTTCATTATGTACAAGCGTGGGAGGCATGGGTGCACATGAATGCAAGTGTCTACAGAGGTCAGAGATGTGAGGAGTTGTAAGGAATTGTAACAACAGGCAGTTATGAGCCACCTGATGTTGGTACTGGGAATCCAACTCAGGTCTTCAGGAAGAGCAGTATGTGTTCTTAACCACTGAGCCCCACCTCTGCAGCCCCATAAAGACAGTCATTAATGAAAGCATTTGTTCACGTTTTAAGTAAAATATAACATTCAGATCTGAACGTCTTCTTTACCAGGAGCTTGGTTAATTGTGGACATTGATAGGTTAGAGTTTGGTATTTTCCACAAATGCAGTAATTCTCTCTTTTCAATAGCTTTCCTATGGAGTCTCTATATATAGACTTGATTTGTTTCAAAATAGACTTGCCATTTGAAATGAACTTAAACAAATAATCAGATTGTGAGCATATGGTTTATAAGGGTAACACTGCTTCCATTGGGTTATACAAGCTAGATAATAGGAAGAAAAATGTTACAATGGGAAAGAGCATCTAAGAACTGTTGTAAGAGGTGCAACAAGGGAAGCATCATTAAAGCTTCTAAACACATTGAATGGTTCAGTAATTTACTGTAAGTTTCTGATAGTCCTGCAGATTTTCTGTCTTGAGTGAAAGATTTGAAAAGTAACCTATACAATTTATAGCTATAGTGAAAATAGTACAACCCCCTTTATTCTGTCTCCTGTGTGTATGTATTAATAAAGAATCTATGTATTGAAGAATGTCAAAATAAAATATTAGCCCATTTTAAAAAAATTCTCCAATTGCAGATAGTAGAAGAGCTTACAGTTTTTGTGATCCTAGAACAAAACTAGCATTTATAACAAAGCCACCCTTACTTCTTTTAATAGATCTTCACTGGAAGTCACAGCACTTTGGTGTCATCATTGTATGATATGGCTTAAGATTTATATCTGGATAAGTTTGGAACAAATATGGACTGACAACTAGTGGGAGTACATTTGATCTGTTAACAAGAGCTACTTATTTAACCACAACAACCAAAAAAAAAGAGCATAACTCTGAATTTTATCTGTAAACCTCTATTGGAGACTGTATTACTCATAAATTTGTTCCCTTGATATTTAGACTTAACCCTGTACTGCATGAGTTTTTGTATGAACAGGAAGGTGTTATCAATGATATCTATTGATTTCTGCTCTCATTATGTGGTCAAAGTTCAGTGCTACATTTTGAGCTGCTATAAATCTTCCCATTTTCAGATTTTATCTGTAATGGGATGAATACATGAGTATTTGGTATTGTTAGATGACCTCAATGAGTTATGTTTTAATTAGCCCAGACTTAGGCAAACCACATAAATAAAAGCACCATGTATCTAAATGTTGTTTGTGTAACAGTATTATTTATTAGAGTTCACACTGAGCTAACAGAGTACTTGAAATTACTGTTTTGAATTGCATTCCTGTCTAATCATGGGCTTTATATTAAGGCACAGATACATTGGTGAGCTTGGTCTCAAAAAGAAGATAAATCCTAAAAATATAAAATTTAAAAATACATGATTTTCTTACTGTTATTACAAAGATTTTTTTCTAAGTAGGCTAATAAATATATTATGTGATAATAGCATAGTGATAAAGGAAACTATATTTTTTGATCAGCACAGATAGGAACACATGAGGAAGGAGTTAGGGATACTTTACAGAAATATTTAATAGAGTTTTACAAGGGATTAAGTAACGGACTCCAACAGACTCTAACTGAAAACAATGGAATCAGACAGCAAATAGTACAAGAAATACCATTTTTTCCAAGAAATGTCTGCATGTTGTATTCAATATTTTTATGGTGGATATTCATTTATAAGATCACTTTCCACAGATACTGTCTGTTTCCACAAAATGACTATTATAACACACTTATACACATATATGGATTACTTTTCAGTGAGGGCTATGGAAGAGTAGATAATTTGAGATTACAGCTATGCATTAGCTTAATTTGTAAAAGGTGATTACATGGGAAATTCACGGCAAGTAAAGTGGCTTGTTAAATTGTACATAGTAGGCTAGCAGTCTGAAGTATCATTAAGTTAATAATTCACCTCAAGTTGTATTAACTTTGGCTGTGAGTCATGCGAAAAAAATGTAAGATATTTTTAT
Organism: Cricetulus griseus; assembly: GCF_003668045.3. Taxonomy (NCBI): domain Eukaryota; kingdom Metazoa; phylum Chordata; class Mammalia; order Rodentia; family Cricetidae; genus Cricetulus; species Cricetulus griseus. The sequence continues at coordinate 187,474,881 of NC_048597.1, read as the reverse complement.
CATTATGCATCAATACAGGATAGAGAAATGAGTCCAGAATGATGATTGAGAGCAAGAGCTGAAAAAAAAAAAGAAAATCAAATCTTCGAGGTTGAAAATATTTTATGTGATACTTAGAAACAACTAAGGTTTTAATAAGGAAAGAATAAAACATTAAACATTACTTATATATCATAAGGTTTTATCATGTGGAATCTGAACATCAGAGTCTAATTCTTTGCTGTATCATTGGCTTGGAATGTAGAACAAGTTGTAAGGCTGTCTGCATCTCAAAGCACTTGATATATTGCAAAGTCAGTGCCACAATGTTCTTCATGAGCATGCCTTCTCATAGGAAACACAATTTCCTCAGTGATAATGTCTGCAGACACAAACCAAGAAAATTCCAATAACATGTACTAGTGATTTATAGGAACTGAACTTGTAGGTCCTGAGACCTTATCACACTCTGTCTTTCCATGGAGGTCTCCTTTAACCATATGTATTATGTAAAAACGAATTTCTTAGAAAATCTATGCATTTGATTGCATTCTTAAACCTTTTGGAGATTAACAATCTAGTATTCTTATTGTTTTCATAAAATGACTTTTTCTTTAATGGAGTCCTTTTCAATACCTATTCATTTTTTTTAGAAATAAATAACTGATACATTAGTGACAGAAAATAGAGAGTGAGGAAAGGATTTACAAAATTCTCTACATAAATTACCAGCACTTTTATAGATAAGTTCAGAAACCAACTCTATATTGCTATCAATCATATATCTTGTAGTTTTGCTTGTGTTACATGGTCAATACAAATGTAGGTGAAGGTAATTTATGTGGTAGACTGACAATGGAAAAAATTTTTACAAAGCAACACTATAGTAAGGCACTATTCTATGATTTTACTAGTCCTGACCTGTTTTTCAACATTTAGCTTACCATAACACCATACATTGTATATTTTAAACCATTTTAAATATTTTAATTTAGTTTATGTTTATTGGTGTACATCTATTTATAACAATTTTCATGTAATTCACTTTTATCCCAATAATTGGGATGGGTAAATATTATTTAGTCAATAGATGTAATAGTTATACATTAATTCATTGGAATTCATCCCACAATTCAAAATTCTTTTGCAACTGTAACAGAACCTATGGGGCATGAGCTTGGAAGTGGCAGCAATTATGTCATTACTCTTGCTTCTCATGTCACCAGTTACTTGACAACCTCACCTCTTGAATAGAGTTGAATTCTATTTTTTTTTAGCATTTATAAAATATTTTTATTAGTTCAAATTAGGAACAAGCTTGTTTCACATGTCAGTCCCTTCTCCCTCTCCCTCCCCTCACCCACAACCCTCTCGCCCCACCCCAGCCTACCCCCCACCCCATCCATCCTCCACTCCCCAGGCAGGGTAGGGCCCTCCACAGGGGCTCCAAAAAGTCCACCACATCATCCTGGGCTGGGCCTAGGCCCTTCCCCATGTGTCCAGGGCAAGAATGCATCCCTTCACGTGGGATGGGCTCTCAAAGTCCCTTCTTACACCAGAGAAAAATACTAATCCATCATCAGGGGCCCCCTAGAGTGCAGAGGCCTCCTCATTGACATCCATGTTCAGGGGTCTGAATCAGTCCTGTACTGGCCTCCCAGGCAGCATCTGGGGTCGATGTGTTTCCCTTGTTCCGGCCAGCTGTTTCTGTGGGTTTCACCAGCCTGGTAGTGACCCCTTTGCTCTTCATTCCTCCCTCTTTGCAAATAAGTTCCAGAGTTCAGGTAAGTGTATATCTGTGGATGTCTGCCTCTGCTTCCATCAGCCGCTGGGAGTTGAATTCTTTTAAATCAATCTATCTCCAACATGATGTTTGAAAGGATGACGTCTTACCTCAGTCAATGAGAGCTCAAAAACTAGGGAGAGCCTCAAATCTCAAGTTTTAAAAATGAATAGAGAATATTTCTTCAATTAAATTTCTGAAATAATCGCATGCCAGAGATTGCTTATAAAGAATCTCGTTACATTTTACTGTGTTGGAAATATACATTTTTAGTGAGAATCTCTCACACATTTATATAGCAGGCTATGATAAATCCTTTCTTCATTGAAACAGCTCTATAATATAGGTACACATACCTCACCCCTGCACATGTTAAAGCTGAAGCTTAAGGAAGCAAATAGATTTTGTTACCAAACCATGTCATATATTTGCAAAAGTTTAAGCAAGCCATCTTTGGGGAAGATGCAAATAACTACTGATCTAATTATTTATTCAGCTATTGCAAGCACATTCAAGGGCAACAAAACAACTGTTATTTATAATTAGTAAAGTTAATAAAGCTAGACATGCAGTACTAAGGTCAATAAATGTATTTGTGTTCTTTGAATACAAATCGGTATAAAGCACAAACTAATGTGGTTTATGATAGAGATAGCAACTTTACCCTGTGACAGAAAGCTTCCCCCTGCCTTCTGATCAGGTGAGGACATGTCCCATACTCTCATTTAAATGTTAGTCTATTGTTTTCAGCCTTCAACTAAGATATTCTTTGACCTTGTTTAATGGGTTTATGTTGTGAAATGATATGAGTTGCAAAATTAGAAATGGTGGGTGTTATCACTTACTTATATTAAGTTTTGTTTCTCTTCTGAGTTGAATTTGTGATAACCACTCTAATATAAAAAGGAGGAGGCCACATGGATACCACACGATGTCAACCACTCAGCAATCACTTACAGGGCATCAACCTAGATTCTTAAAAGAGTGTCTGACAATAAAACAATGAAAGATCATTTATTTAAAATGGCTTATAAAAATCAACGGAAAGCCAGACAATATTAGGGATATAATAAACAATACTAGCAATATAAACGTTCACAAGGTACTATTTAAAGGATATTTAGTTTTAAAATGGGTCTAAATAGAAATAAACCAAGTGACCATCATGCTAATTTTAAAAGGAATCAAGTTGTCATGAAGTACCCAAAAACTTTTCAGAAGATATCTCTTAAATGAGACCTACAGCATCTAACCCATTCTCAAATTGCCAACAAATAAATAAAAATTAAAATCAATAGTAAGTAAAATGAACTTAATTTACTAAACAAATCTATAACCTGGAGAAACACACCCCATGTTACTAAACGTGAGTCAAATGCATAGAATAACTGCATTTTGAGGTTTGCTCCCACATGCTAAAGAGAATAGACTCAACTGCAGCAATTACTGCCTTGACAGTTACGTAGCAATGATAGTCATGTTCGGCAAAAGCACTATTATTAATAGAGTTAGTAGAAATCTACCTGCGTGTAGGTAGAAAGGTATAACAAGAATGTAGACACAGCCTGTCTATATATCCTGAATTGGAATAATTAAAAATGTTTGTCATAGTGGAATGGAAAAGTGATAAGGAAATAACATTATCTTGGTACATTATTCAACAATCCAAATAACGGTCCCTAAGTTATTCATAAAACATAAATGGCCTTGCAAACACTGTAGAGTGAAAATCACAAAGTATACAATGACACATAGATTTAGATAAAGGATAAAAACAGGAAAATTAATCTGTTGTTTTAAAACTGAGTACTCGAGTTTCTTTTTAGCTACAGAGTAGATGTTGTCACATCTGGGTGGTGATCATAGGTAATTTCTTAGTCTGAACAGTGATTACAAAGAAGCATTCCTTTCTTTGCATTTCCTCCAGTAATATATGTATGCCTCTGTGATCCCCCTACAATTAAAAGGCTTTACGGGGATGGGATAGGGAGTCAGTGGGGGACAGGGGAGGAGGGGAGGGAGACTGGATTGACATGTAAAACAAGATTGTTTCTAATTTAAATAAAAAGGAGAGGAGAAAAATATATAAACAAAAATACAATATTTAAAAACCAGTTTTGAACACAACAGAAAGAAAAATGCAGGCTGTTTATTTTGCTTAATATATTTACATATAAAGGAAAAAAATTAAAAGGCTTTAAAATATCAACAACAGCAATGGCAGCAATGAAAGCCACCTGTAAGTAGTAAGTAAGTACACAAGTTGACATTTCCCAACAGATGCATTGAGTAAACTTTCATATTCTTTTGAGATACTCCAGGTACTATATACTATCAACTTCTTCAGTTTATTTTTCTGGTTATTATTTAATATAAACAGAATTGAATTTTTACATATATTTTGTGACCTTTATATTGATTTTTCATGGATTAAAACTAAAGTGTTTGTGTTAATGAACTTTACATTTCTGAAGTTATAAGCGTGTGATGAAAAGTTTACTAAAAACTATTCGTTTGCTTAAGGACAGAAAGTGACAAAGAGAAAATGGGAAATGATCAGGGTACTGTGGTCTGTTTTGAGGGCATACTCCTAATCCTTAATGCCTCTAGGGGGAGATGTATACATATATATATATATATTATATATATATATATATATATATATATATATATTCCTCTAGGCTCTATTAAAGGCTCCATAACATCCCTAATGAGAAAGTCTTTATCACATGGACTTTGGGTAATGCTTAAAATCTAAGGCAAAGCAGTGTTACTTTATATTGAGTAAGTGCAGTGACTTTATATTTTAACATCAATAGTCAAGGCACTCGAAAGCGCCTGAGTTCAATCACTAGAACCATGAAAAAATGTATTAGTGTGGTAAAGTACAGCTAGAATTTATGTTTTAATAATTTAACTATTTCATTGTGATGATTCAAAGATGATAATTTTTTCTTTGTGCTTTAAGATTATCCTTGATGCTGCTTTTCAGCGATTTTATGATATAGCAAGATTTTTCTCTTATATCTATTTTGGTTGAGATTTGTAGCACTTCTTAAATATGTGAATGGATACTACAGTTCATTTTGGAGCAAGTGTTGCTTAATATTTCTTCCTTACTAGTACTTTTAAAAGATTTATTTCACTTCACTTTCTCTACATATGTATCAAGAATTTAATTATTTGAATACTAAAACTTTGACCACATTTACTTGTATGCTTTTCTGCATTTTCTGTTTTTCTCTTCATTCTTTGGGATTGTTCCATCTAATCAATGAACTCTATTTCTTGTTTTCCCACATTTTTAAGTTCTGCATTCTCTTTAAATTTTTTCTAATTATTGCCTAATATTCCCAATCACAACATACAATGTATTACAATTGTTAATACAGTAATGCTCAATTTTCTCATTCTTTTTCCTGTATAGATTTTTGGTTCTGTGATGTTGTCTTCTTGTACAGCTGCATCTTCTTAGAAAAGTGGAATGACATTTTGCATGAAAAATTTTGTAATTATTTGATGCTTCAGATTATGCTGGGTTTTTTTTCATGGAGAATTTATTTTCTTTGGGCAGTTAGTATTGGGACAGAATATTTCTATCTAATTAATGGATGAAAGCCTTTCATGTGAACGTCATTTAAAACCAATGTCTGCTACAGTCATTCCTCTTAGAGTTTGTGGCTGGAGCTTCAGCTAAAAAGCCAAAGATGTTAACTGATTTGATCTGCCTGGTCTCCAGTAGTTTTCCTCTTTTCAATTGAATTTCTCAGTTTTCTGCACACATTCTCCCAAGACCTCAGTTCTCTGTTTTCTTCTAAATTCTTAGCTTGTAATAACAGAGGAATTAGGTGCTAGATAGAGCCTTTCTTCTCCTACACTTCACCAAAAGACACAGTTCCTTCTAGTTACTGCCTTGATGATGGTCTTCTAGTAGCAAAGAAAAGAATTTGAGACTCTGATCATTTAGAGGAGACCGGGCATGGGCAAAGTAGCATGGGCCTAGGTTCCGTTGTCATGGCTTTCAGATGTCTCATGCAGGGTGAGTGTTCTGCAGCAAACTTATCTCCTGCTACAAGGAATATATCTTTTGCACGAGATAACACAACAAATGTGATTTCAAAGAACAATTGGCATTTCCTGGATATTCCCCAACTTCTAGATGATTTAGGTACTTGCTATCTTATTTGTATTCTATGGTTGGTTGGTCTTAGCCATTCAACAGCTTAATCACTGCCTCTGTGCCAGTGAATCATAAATATTTACCTCTAAATGAAAAATGTTTCCTGAAAAACAGAACTACAAGGTCAGATGTCAACCGGATGCTGACAGCAGGATAATTTACATGTGTTTTCAAACCGTATGTACATGGCTGCATTCCTCCTCTTATATCCCTGCTCCTCCTAAACACAGCCTCTTAATTCTTTCTTTGCAGCTCAATGAGTAGCATGAACACCTCCCCAGCTGTTGCACACCACATATAGTAATTATCATCACATCACATTCAACTATCCTTTACCCACTGAAGCATTCTATTTCAGCTCCACTGTTAACTTAGTATCATTAATATTTTCCAGCATTTTGTCATTAACTTACTTAATTGACACATAAAAATATGTCAACAGAAACAGCTGACCTGAGCAAATGGGAGCTCAAGGAGCCCAGTCCAATAGCTGGGGAGCCAGCACAGGACTGAAACCAGGCCCCCTGAACATGGGTGTCAGTTGGGGGGCCTGAGAAGTCTATGGAGCCTCTGACAGTGGAATGGACTTTGAGAATCCATTCCCTATGGAGGGATACTCTTTCACCCTAGATACACAGGGTGGGAGTGGGGTAGGTCTTTGATGATCCCCCATGGGAGACCTCACCCTCCATGGGGAGTGGATGAGGTGGGGGAAGCATGGGAGGGGGAGGGAGAGGGAACTGGAATTGATATGTAAAATATCAATTGTTTTTAACTTAAATAAATTTTATTTTTAAAAAGTGTCAAAATTAATCCTTCTGATACTGCATTAAGGTCACATGCAATTTTCAAATACTCCTCCAACTTACTTTTTTGAAAACTACAAGCAGGATATTATCATTCTTTTGTTTCAAATCCTTCAGTCATTTTCAGAGTCTGAAAGAGGATGTCTGAATTATAATATCTAAATTGTAGAAAAAAAGACTTGAGGTACAGAAAGTGAGAGCAGCCCAAGAACTAGAGTTAGAAATTTTGATTGTAACTGTTAGTATACTAGAGATGAATGCTAGAGTTATGGGGACTAGTAACAATAACTAAGGAGAGAGCAGGGCAGAAGAAAATAAAGGAATTCAAGATTACATATATTTTATTCTGAAATTCTTTTTTCTGTAAAGTGATCAAAATATGAGTTCTTTCTGGCATCAAGTTGATCAGAAGCCAAACCTCACTAGAAGGATCTGTTGCTTGTGTGTGCCAACTACTGAGTACCAAAAGGTCAGAAATGAAAACTGACCATTTGCCACTGAATAGCCCTGAAACAGGACAGAAGTGCAAGTGCAATTCTGTTAGGTGGCATTAGACTAGGAACTCGTGATGATCTGCCTGTAAAGAATGAAAAAGATAGATATGAGCAACACAAACTCCACCGAAGTGACATTATTTACTATCCCCCACACACAGGCCCTGCCACAGCTTCGGGTACTGACCCCCCAACCTCTAAGCCGTGTCCTCAGTGGAGCCTTAGATACCTGCTCATATACATCAATAACTGCACTTCTTTTATTCTTATTCCAGTGCATCATTTCATTAGTTTACTTTATTATTAAAGTGTGTTTACTGAGGGGGCACTCTTTGTTTTTGTTTTACATTTTCCTTAAAAATAAAACTACACTGCTTATCTCTCTGGCAGATTTTACGAAAAAGATGCAGAGCTTGTTCTGATTCAGTCTACCTGCCTTGGTTAAGAATCAGGGTGGCACTCAGAGGCAGTTGCTATCTGTTTAATACCCTTTTAATTTGTTTGTTTGGGGGCAGGAGAGATGGCTCAGTCGTTAAAGGCTAGGCTCACAACCAAAAATAGTTTGTCTGGTTGTTTGGTTTTCTCTTTATAAGAATTTGTCATCAGACCATGATGGCGAACACCTTTGATCTCAGCACTTGGGAGGCAGAGGCAAGTGGATCTCTGTGAGTTCAAGGCCAGCCTGTTCTACAGAGTGAGTTCCCGGACAGCCAAGGCTACACAGAGAAACCCTGTCACAAAAAGGAAAAAATTGTCATTAAACTCTCCCCCACTCTCTTCTCTTTTCTCCTCTCCCTCCTCCTCTTTCATTGTGTGTGTGTGTGTGTGTGTGTGTGTGTGTGTGTGTGTGTGTGTGTGTGTGTGTGTGTGTACACTGTCTTTCTAAATCTCTTCCTAGGAAAATTCTCCCTATGATATGGTAATTATTCCCACACTGCCTCACAGTATTGGTACCATGGTGACAGACAACATCTGACCACTTTCACATAAGGATCAGGTGAACCTGAGATACTTGTTAAATTACAGACCTGTATTTTCTTAAGTAAATAGAAACTGAAAGTGATTTTAAACATCTGTCCATTTATAGTACCTTGTTTTTTTTTAATTTCCTCCCTATTAGTATTAGTTAACCTATTGAGTGACAAATTCATAATTCAGAAGCATTTATGGCAGGATCCCAGCCTTGAAGCATGCAAATAGGGAAACACCATGTTTGTGTAATGTTTCTGAGCCAGAGAGATGTATAAACTTTGCCAAGGTGTGGAGGGGGAGACAGATCTTTGTGGCAAGCCTGTTGATATATATGGGGCAGGCAATAAAATCAAGAGCAGAAATAAGGAGGACCAATGCCACACTGGTGAATAGAGTGGAGATGGGCAACGGAAAGTGCCTTAGTGGTGTTTGGATTTAGGGACATATTCATGGCTTACTTCCTGGATACTTAGATATACTCATAATGATTCTGTGAATGATTCCGTATAAGACACTAAAAAAAAGTTAACTGTAGTTTCCCCACCTATGTTTCGTTGATGACTTTCTTCATTTTATTTTTCTTTAACATAGAAATACATTATTTCACTTGAACTAACTCATTAAATTGAGAGTGTATCGGATGGTTTATTCTTTCTTCAGCATTATTGTTGGCATATGAAATTTGACTTCAAATGAACACATTAACCTCTACATCACAATAAAATTCCAATTGATTAAATGTTGAAAACATCCCTAAAATCTCAAGGTAGATGGCTTCAAAGGCTTTCGCTGACACTCTGTGGTCCTGGGTGGAACTACAATTTTTTTTTTTTTTTTTTTTTTTTTTTTTTTCACAAGTGTCCTGAAATGGTTCGTGTTTTATATGAGTGTAGAGAGGAGATTGACTTTTTAAATATCTGAACGCATTTTCTATATAGTGCTTTAAATTAGAAAACAATAAAGTCCGTACAATTATTTCCTTAGTATATCTGAATTATAAATGCTAAATACCTAAGCGGCCAATCTATGCTGCAATTTTAACTGTTTCAAATAATTCTTTGTTTCACAGGATACAATGACACTTTCTACTGTATGCCATATGCTTTCGAAATTTCATTGGCATAATGGAACTGTAATTTCTAATTTTAAAATATGTTTTAATTAAAATAGAATTACATAATTTCCCCCTCTCCCTTTCCTCCCTTCATCCCCTCCCAGCTTCTCTCCCTAAAGCCCCTCCCAAACCCCCACCTTTCAAGTTAATAGCCAATTTTATTTATTATTGTTGCATTCATATATATGTATTTGTATACACATATATGTACGTATGTGTATACATATGTATGTATGTGTGTAGTCCTACTGATTCCATTTTTGTTGTTTGTATATGGTTCCCAGGCTTTATGAATCACAAATAAGGGGTTCATCATTTCGAGATCCAAAGGGGCTTCATAAATGAAAGAGGTTCCCATGTATAGGTCTGACTAGGCTTGTGGGTTAGTAGACAGCAGTGGGTCTGTGAAAGGGAAAGCCAATCAGCCAGGAAGGTGGAAAGGAGGCTGTCACACAAAGAGGGTTCTCCCACCCTGTGTTTGAAACTGGGCTAGTGGGTTTGCAGGTGGCAGAGGGTTGGGGGAAAGAGATGAAGGGAAGATGCAACTTGCTCAGGAAAAGGTGGCTCTTGAACAGTGACTATAATTTTTGCTTACACAGTTTCAGCTCCTAAGAGGTTTGATGTTTTCTACAACTCCCACTGACAATAAATATATGAAGAAAATGAAACCATGCATTCAAGAGACATGCACTGCGGTATTCGTTATGTCACCATTTGCATTTGTCAAGAAATAGAAACAGTCAGCGTGTCCAACACCTGAGGAATGAATGGAGAAAATGTTATGTGGGCAAAAGTAATACTACAAATGCTCAAAAAATGAAATCCCTTCTTTTACAATGCTAACTTATAATGCTAAGTGAAATAAGCCATGAACATAAAGACAAGTTATATGATCTCACTCATATGAGTAATCTTTTTTTATTTTTACAATTTTTTATTATTTTTTAATCTAAAGAAAAGCTGATGAGAGAGCTAGGAGAATGAGAAGGGGAGAGGAAGAGGGATGCCGAGGACACGAGGGAGCAGAAAATATGAGTCAGGGGAAGAATACATGATAACAAGAATGGAGATATCATAATAGAGGGAGACATTTTTGGTTTACAGAGAAATCAGGCACTAGGGAAATGTCTGGAGATCTACAAAGATGACACCAGCTAACTATCTCAGCAATGGAGGAGAGGCTACCTTAAATGCCCTCCCCTGATTATGAGACTGATGACTGACTTATATGCCTTCATCCAGCAGCTGGTGGAAGTAGAAGCAGACACCTATAACTAATCACCGATCTGAACTGGTACCAGACCCTGAGAAGGACTAGTGAAGAGCACAGAGGTCCAGACCACGCTGGTGAAACACACAGAAACAGCTGACCTGAACATCCGGGAACTCATGCTCCCCAATCTGATAGCTGGAATACCAGCATGGGACTGATCCAGACCCAAGGAACATGGGTTTCTGTGAGGAAACCTCAGAAATTTATGTGACCTCCTGTAGAAGCCCAGTATTTATCCCTAGCATAGGTGTAGACTTTGGGAGCCCAGTCCATATAGAGGAATACTCCCTGAGGCCCTACCCCAAAGGAAACGAAAGACTCTGATGACACCCTATGGAAGGCCTCACCATCCAGGGGGAGCAGAAAAGATATGTGACAGATAAGGTTTTAGTTGGGTGGGGTGGGTAGGGGAGGACGGGTGGGAGAAGGGAAATGGGATTGTCATGTAAAACAACCCTGTTTCTAATTCAAATAAAAAAAAGTTGGAAAAAAAAGAAAAGCTGATGTCATAATCAAGGAGAATAGGATGTTGGTTCCAGGTGTTAGAAAGAATAGGGTAGGAGTGGATGAGGAAATATTGATCCATGGTTACTAGTTATAGTTGCAAGAGAAGGAAGTTCAGGTGTGTTAGAGCACAGTGAGGCAGAAACAGGAAGCAATGATTTCTATAATTCTAAAATGAACTCCAAGACAGTATTTAGAAAGTTTTATGATAAATAAAAATTCTATAAGTGGACAGATACATTCATATTGTTTTAAAATTATACAACAATTCACATATTTAAAACACTTTATTGTCCATATATATATATATATATATATATATATACAATATGTGTGTGTGTGTGTTAATTTATACTTAGTTTAAAATAAGATGTATTCTAGGAAAAATTGTTACATAAAATTTGCAAAAAATATTATTAAGTTATAACCATTTTATGGCTTTTCTTATAGTGGGAAGCAATTATAAATTGTGATAAAGTATCTATAACATAAAATGTACCTTCTTAAATTTACAATGTTCCTGCTATTTTTGTTTTCAGACAAGGTCTAGATACGTAGCCCAGGCTGGCCTGAAACTTGCAATCTCCCTGCCCTGTCCTCTTGTGTATTGGAAACCTGCTGAGTAATGGCCTGTGCACAGAAGATGTTTAACTGGCAAGTGAGATGCCAAGCATTCTGGGTGTTTCACTTGGGGTACTGTTAAATGCAGGCAGTTCCCAGTAGAACCTAGTGATAGGAAGACTGGCCGAGAACTCCGCTCTCCCTCTGTCTGTCTGTAGTCCCACCTACCACTCCACTAATCATCTGCATTCTACTGTTTCCATCTGGAAAATCTTGTAAGTCTCCAGACATACTTGCCCTTCTGTCTGCCTCCCAGTCACACTTACTACCTTGTTGGGCACCCCACATCATGTGGAGTCTAAGGAGAACTGCCACCCAGCTGAGACTACTCAGACACTCGAACTGACAAACCAAAACAGAGTGTCCCCGAGAGTGAACACCAAACATCATTCACCTGTCCACAACCTGGCAGGTTGGGATTAGACTAAACAAAGATTCAAATAATCACTCAACACAGGAGAGAACAAATGTCTACACCAAGAAACACTCCTAAATATTCAAGTCTAGACGCTTAACACCAGCCCAGCCTAGCCGTGCTAGAATCACCTGACTTCATCCTTCCTGCCATCTACCTAACCTCCAGCCCCTGTTCAACTGTACATCTTGCACTGGGGCTCAACCTGGTGAGTTCACCTAATCCTACCACCACCACAAATCCTCCATAATGCTAGGATCTAACGCAGGTCCCACATCCAGTGTCCAGGCCTATTGTGGTGAGGCATACTCATGTGACCCCCAAGCTCCTGACTTGGACACACACCCTGCATGCCACTCCAGGCCTTTTATGACCACCTGACCTCACCACTCCTATGCTGCGTCAACCCCTTAAGACCAATCTGTCACCAAATAACTTGTACCAGGACGCGCAACCTAGTGAGTCCACCTGATCCTACCATGCTTGTACCATTAAAATTCTCAGATCCAGCCCAAGTTCCATATCCAGATCCCAGAATAATCTAGTAAGCCTGTGCACACAGTCTCCATACTCCTTGGTTAGGCTAGAATTCATATAATGAATGTCTTCCCAGCCCATTGTGTCTTCTAATTTAATGCCCCTCCCCAGGCCTTATCCAATTTCCAGGTAGACTGTGATTTGCACATCCCATGTTAAGAACCAGTCTGCTATATTCACATCAGACACAAAAACAATAAAAGAAGTCCACAGGACTAGGTTTCATCACAAAATACAAATAACATGATCAAGACAGTAAGCCTCCCCCAAAATCAATCAGTCCTGTAACAATGTTCTCCAGTGAAAATTATCTAGATAAACCCAGGGACACAGAACATACAGGAACAATCATAAAGCTCATCAAAGATAAAAAGGAGTTTTAAAAAAATCAAAAACAACACAATAAGCTTATAGAGAACGAACTAAAGAGATGAACCTCTGAATGATACCCAAGGAAAATAAAATAAAATAAACATAAGACTGGTTTTAAAAACCAAATTCAATAAAGAAGTACAAATATAAAGAGAACTCAAATTGAAATGAAGATAGAAGTGAAAACTACATGGTACTAGAAAACTCAGGGGAAAACCTTACAATTAGAATGGATTGAGTAAAAGATCAAATATCAGGACTTGAAGAAAAAGTAAAGGAATTAGACTGTATGATAAAATAATATAATTTTCTAATCACAGGAAAGGAGCATACAGAAACAGAGAGATATCAGAAAAAGATAAAGTCTTTGGATGATAGGCATAGATTAGAGAGAAAAATCCAAGGTCAATAGCATAGGCCACATCTTGAGTAAAATCATAGAGGAAAACATCCCCAGTTTAAAGAAATGTATGCCCATATAGATAAAAGAAATATTCAAAATACTGAATAAAGAAGATCTGAAAAGTAACACAGTAAAACATAGTTAAAACACTAAATATACGCAATAAAGAAACAGCTTTGGAAGCTGAAAAATACCCGTAAGTTACACATAAAGAAAAACCCATCAGTATAACAGCTGAAACTTTAAAAGTAAGCACATCCTAGAAAGGTAAAGGAACTCATAGAACAATGCATTCCAAGTTGTAAGAAACAAAGTATACCAAGCCAAACTGTTAGGCTGCTATACCCAGAAAAACTAACTTCCATATTTGGAGAAAGAAAACCTTTCCTGATATAAACAAGCTAGAGGAATTCAAGTCCAGCAAACTAACCCTAAAAAGAATATTGAAAGCAATACTATGAAATCCAGACGGGAATATAGAACTATAGAAAGAAACCAAACTATACTGTAATTATTGAAACACAATTTGCAACTAAAAAAAAATAACAAAAATATAAATGACTTAAACCTACACATACCTTTCAATAATAACTTAAAACATTAATAATCTCAACACTTCAAGCTGGCTGAATAGGTTAGGAAAATAAATCCAACTTTCTGTTGTCTTAAAAATACATTTTAGCTTAAAAATAGATACCACCCTATAGTGAAAGGATGAACAAAATATACTAATGTGACCAGGAATCAAGCAGAAGTAGTTGTTCTAATATCTGACAAGATAGACTTTAAATTAAAATGAATCAAGCAACAGTGGAAAGGCTACCTTAAATGTCCTCCCCTGAAAATGAGATTGAAGACTAACTTATAATGTCATCCTATAGCCTTCATCCAGCAGCTGGTGGAAGTAGAAGCAGACACCCACAGCTAAACCTTGAACTGAACTGGAATCCAGTTGCAGAGAAGGAGGACTGATGAGCAAAGGGGTCCAGACCAGGCTGGTGAAACCCACAGAAACAGCTGACCTGAACAAGGGGGATCTCTTGGTTCCCAGACTGATATCTGGGAAACCAGCATGGAACTGATCCAGACCCTGTGAAAGTAGGTGTTGGTGAGGAGACCTTGAAATCTATGGGGCCTTTTGTAGTAGATCAGTACTTATCCCTAGCATAGAAATGGACTTTGGGAGCCCATTCCACATAGAGGGATACTCCCTGAGCCTACACACAAGGGGGTGGGTCTAGGCCTTATCCCAAAGGATATGACAGACTCTGAAGAACCCCCTATGGATGACCTCACCCTCCCTGGGGAGCAGAAAGGGTATGGGTTAGGTAGAGTATTAGTTGGGGGGTGGGGGGACGGGAAGAGGGGAGGCAGAGGGAACTGGGATTATTGATAAAATAATCTTGTTTCTAATTTTAGTAGAAATGGAGAGAAAGAAATATAATAAAATAAAAAATTAAAGAAGCCAAAAAAATAAATAAAATGAATCAGAAGAAATAAAAGACATTGTTCTAATACAGGTCACATTTAACAAAGAAAACATTGCAATCTTAAACATACATGCACACAACTCTGTGGCATTCAATTTCACAAGAAGGGTACTAAAATTAAAGACACAGAATAGTGTCACCAAATTAACAATAGGTGATTTAAATACCCAACTTTATGGTCAGGTCACCAGAAGAAAAATATCTAAACTGAGAAACTTCAGAAATAAATGGCATCACATATCAAATGGACTTAACAGATATCTCCAGATTATTCCAACAAATATCCCATATTTGATGTATGACACAAAGAATATACATTCTACTCAGCAGACCATGGAAGCTTCCCTAAAATGGGCCATATCCTGGAAACAATACAAATCTCTACACATTCAGAATAGACAAAACAAGTTCATGTATCCTATCTGGTCATAATGCAATGGAACTTAAAACAGAGAGCAACAAATCTCTGGTAAATGCACATAATCACAGAAATTAAACAACTTATTTATGAATGCTGAATTGGTCAAAAATGAAATCAAGAAAGAAGTAAAAATAAATTCAGTTGAAAGCACAGCACAATAAATCCTCTGGAGCACACCAAATATAGTCCTATAAGGGAAATGTATAGTTATAAGTGTCTATATTAAAAAGTAAATCAGAAAGTAACTAGAGAGATGGAGGTTAGTAGCACTGGGTGCTCTTCCAGAGGACCTAGATTTGATGGCCATCACTCGCATGGTGGTTCACAACTATCAGTAACTGCAGATCTAGGGTATCCAAAGCCCTCTTCCAGCCTCCATGGGCACCAGGCATATATACAAGACACACAGAGTTATATGCAAGCAAAACACACATACACACACACCGAGAAAGCAAAAAAATTCAAAACTCAAAAAGAGTGCCAATAAACTACTTAATGACGAAACTCAAAATTTAGGAAAACAAACACTAAACAACCCCAATTCGGTAAATGGCAAGGAATTATGAAAGTTAGAGCAGAAGTTAATTAAATAGAAACTAAGAAAACAATGCAAAGAATCAAGGAATCCAAGAGCTGTTTCTCTGAGGAGATAAATTACATAGACAGAACTTTGGCCCAATTAACCAAAAGAAAGAAAGATAGGACCCAAACAAACAGAATCCAAACTGAACAGGGAAACATTACAAGAGACACCAAACAAATTTATATTATAACAGAATACTTTAAAAATGTACTGCATTAAGTTGGAAAATCTAAAAGAATGGACAAATTTCTAGATTCATCCAAACCATGAATGTTAAACCAAAGCAGGGGTGGGGGTGGGGGGTGTCTTAAACAGACATGTAACAAATGAGGAGGCAGAAACAGTAGTAAAAAGCCTAAGAACTTAAAAAGTTCAGAGCCAGATAGATTTACAGAAGAATTCTATTAGACTTTCAAAGAAGATATATAGCCATCACTTCTTCAAAAAGAACACTTCTAAATTTTTCCTACAAAGCCTATATGACTCTAATACCAAACCAGGTAAAACCACCACCACCACTACCACCATCATCACCATCACCACTACAACAACAACACCATTGCAGATCAATGAACATAGATTTTAAAATCCTCAATAAAAATACTTGTAAAGATTACCATCATACAGTAGGATTTATAACAGAGATGCAGGTATTAAGTAATTTTATAAACTAACTTAAAGATTTAAAAAACATTGCTTGATCATCTCATTCAATGCAAGAAAAGCATTTGGCAAAGTCCAACACTCTATCATGATAAAAAATATCATGAAGTATAGGACTGAAGGAAACATACTTCAACATAGTAAAGTTTATGTATGACAAAACCAACATAGTATGACAGTAAATGTTATTTTAAATGGAGGAAATCCTCAAAAAATCATTAAAATAAGCAACACAATAGGGC
The DNA here is from genome assembly GCF_003668045.3 of Cricetulus griseus. Classification (NCBI taxonomy): domain Eukaryota; kingdom Metazoa; phylum Chordata; class Mammalia; order Rodentia; family Cricetidae; genus Cricetulus; species Cricetulus griseus. The sequence goes on along the minus strand of NC_048597.1, from coordinate 187,458,029 downwards.
TTTCCACCGTCCCCACTCATTTTCAATATGGTACTTAAAGCATTTTAAGTGGATGAGATCCTCAAAACAGTAACATTAAAATCAGTAGCACAACAGGGTTGTCCATTGTGCTCACTCATTTTCAATATAGTACTTAAAGCACTAGCAGGAGAAAAATAGCAAGAAAAGCTAATTAAAGAGATACAAATAGGAAAAGAAAAGTCAAATCATCCCTATTTGCAGATGGTGTCATATTATACATAAAAGCCCCCCCCCCCCCGCCAATTTCCACCAGGCCTCTAGAAATGTTCAACACTCTCAGCAAAGTTGCAGAATAAAAGATCAACTTATAAAAATGATTAACCTTTCTATATACTACTAACTATCACTCTGAAAATGAGACCACAGGCACACTTGCATTCATAATAACTTCAAAAAATAAAATACCTAGTAATAAACCTAACTGCCAAGATGATAGACCTCTACAATAAAAATGTTAAATCTCTGGAAAAAAAGAAGTTGATCAAGACAATAGAAAATGGAATATCCTCACATGGCCATGGATTGGTAGAATTAATATTGTAAAAATGGCCATTCTCCAAAAAGCATCTTATAGAATAATGGAATCCAAATTAAAATCCCCATAATATTCTTCACAGAAATAGAAGAAAACCCTAAAATTCATAGGAAACAGAAAAGACTCTAGAGAGCCAAAGCAATCCTAAACAAAACAAAACAAAAACAAACAAGCAAAGTAAAATAATTGTAGATGGGTTACCATTCCAGATTTCCAGATATTCTACAGATTTATATGTAACACAAATAATAAAAACCCAAAGACAGATTTGGGGTTAAAGATGAAAATCAGAGAAGCAAAGCAGCCAAGCCATCAGAGAGCTCTTTACTCTACCAAGGCTGGGGTGATCCTATCCTCAATTGCCTAAGACTGAATGCCAGCTCTGAGACCCTCCTCCAGGCTTATACACCTCTCTAGTGCTGGGCTAAAGGTGTGAGCCCTGTTTCTCTTTTAGACTGATTCACTCTCATGTATCCCTGGGTTGCCTTGAACTCACATCTACCTCTGTCTCTTGAGTCCTGGGATTAAAGGTATATGTCACCACTGCCTGACCTCTATGGCTGTGGCTACCTTTCGATTCTGATCTCCAGGCAAGCTTTATTAGATCATAAGCAATATATCACCATAGTTATACTATTAAAAACAGTTTGATGTAGGCATAAAAACAGACATGTAGGCAAATGGAACAGAACAGAAGACTCAAATACAAGAACACATAACTACAGTGATCTAATATTTGACAGAGGACAAGAACATAAATTGAAGAAAAGATATCATATTTCTGCAGATGCAAGGAATACTAGATGTCCATATATAAAAGAATGAAATTAAAGTCATATCTATCACCCTGTACAAAATTTAACACTAGATGAATCAAAGACATCAATGTAAAGCTTGAATCACTTAAGGTGCTAGAACAAAACAGGCATTACCCCACAAGATTTATGTGTGAAAAATGACTTTCTTCGTAGGACCCTGATGCCCAAGAATTAAGGCCAACAGTGACAAATGAGAACTAATAAAACTAATAGCTTCTGTACAACTAAGGAAACCCTTAATTGAGTGAAGAGGAATTTCAGAGAGTGAGAGAGAATCCTTTCCAGCTATATGACTGACAGATGATTAAAACCCAGAATATATAAAGAACTCAAAAAACCCCAAAGATTCAGGGTAGGGGGCGTTTAAATAATGGGCTATAGATCTTAACAGACAGTTTTAAAAGGGAGAAATAAAAACAACTATGAAATATCTCAAAAGATGTTCATTTTTAGCAATTAGGGAAATGAAAATCAAAACAACTTTAAGATTTCATCTTACCCCTGCAAGAATATCTAAGATCAACAAAATAAACAACAACCAATGCTAGAGAAAATGTGAGGAAATGGGAACTCTCATTCACTGTGGCTTGGATTGTCAAGTGGTGCTGCCACTCTTGAAATCAATGTGGAGAATTTTTGAAAGGCTAAAAATAAATCTACCATATGATCCAGCTGTATCACTCCTTGGCATATACCCAATGGAGTCAATGTCCTACTTTATAACACTTGCTTAGCCATGTTTATTGTCACTCATTTATAATAGACAGGAAATGGAAGCAACCATTTTAGTGTACTTAAACTGATAATGATCAGGGAAATGTGGTACATATACACTATGGGATTCTCTTCATATGCAAAGAAAAATGAAATCTGCAGGTAAAATGATGGAGCTAGAAAATATTATATTGAGTGGAGTTACCTAGATTCAGAAAGACAAATGCCACATGTTTTCCTCCATCTTTTATCCTTAGTAACAAATCTGCAGATGTGAGTATGCAAATGGGGAACCACTGAAACTAGAAGGTAAAAAGAGACATTGCAGAAAGGAGAGTGCGAAAGAGAGGAACAGAAGGATTCAGATGCACACACACACACACACACACACACACACACACACACACACTCTCTCTCTCTCTCTCTCTCTCTCTCTCTCTCTCTCTCTCTCTCTCTCTCTCTCTCTTTCAATGAAGTAATTGGAGTGATAATGTCCCTTCAAGATTCATGGTTTAACAAAACTCTATTACCAGACACAGGAAAATGCTTTTTGAGTTGTTGGCCAGAGATGTCCAAGAGACTTCCTAAACAAACTGGCTATATCTCCTGCCTATGGTTGCCCCCCAGAAGTTGAGGATAAGTTCCTATTTCTGAAGATACTGTGCATTCCAAACACTGGTCTCAAAGGAGTCAAGCTGGCTAATACACCATCTCCTCCCTAGGGTCTGGCTTTCATAATACAAGCTGCCAAGGAAAGAAAGAAATCGATAGTCCTACACAGCTGTGATGCCTATAAATATGAACTACAACAATGACCATTATGACAAGATATCCCTAAAGGCACAAGGGTGATATTCATATATCTAATTGTATTTCAAGTCTACTTAGCAAGAGAGAAATCATACCTAGTTCTAAAAACCTAGTCAACTCCCTGGGGCTACTAAGGTCATGAATACCAGAGAAAAGGACCTACCATTGCTACCTTCATAAACTAATATAATTTCTACATGCATTATAAACACTAACTCTCATATTCACAGATATGTGTAGCTCTCACCCCTATCAAAGAATCATTTCTTTGTAGCTGAGATCATTAAAGAATGCTACAAGTGGTCAAAATACAGAGAACAAGTGATAATGTAATTCTTGTAGTTCTTAGGACAAATTGACACCTCAGTAACACAATCCCCCTTCCTAAGGCCGAGGGAGCATTTCAAGAACATATGTATACATATATGCAATGATAATAATTAAAGAAAAAAGAAGGAGTGAATTTGAAAAGGGGTAAGGGGGATATGGCAGGAGTTGGAAGGAAGAATGAGTAAGAAATTACATAATAAAATATCAATTTAACCAAAAAGAAAGAAAGCCTGAGTAAAGATTTCCTATGGAGATGGCTCCTGTGAAAGTCAAAGAGTTGGTATAACTAGAGTATGTGATCAAAGAACACTGTCCATAAAGGTCAAAGCAGATGTCATGCCAGAGTTGTCAGGAGGGTATGACATTGCTGGTGCTAACGGTTACAGTGAAACTGGATATTTACAGTAGGAATAGAAAAAATGTGACAGATGGGAGATATTTTGGGGATTTCAAGCATTTATCACTGGGGAAAAAGGAAGCATATTACATTTCAGAGAAATATAAAATCTAGGAAAAGACTATAAATCTGGGTTTTGATGAATTTGGCATGCTGTGGAAGAAGAAAGTGGTGACTGTTGTAGCTTTGGTCTTGAATGGGTAAATAAACAAATAATATGTGCACAGGGATGTCGTGTAGTTTACATGCCATTTAGAAACAGATCCTGATAATGTGAAATGTTTTCACAAGAGAAGCCAGGGCAATGAGGGTGGAACCACCTTGCTGTGTATAAGAAGAATGGTGAAAGCTCATGGAGAAGTACTGTGGGCAAGCAGAGTCATAATCTATAAATATTTGAACAGACATAATGCAAACTCTCTACTTGTGTTTAAGTGACAGAATAGCACAAGCTCACATAAAGCTTTAATTTAACTGCTCCATTACTCTACCAATAATGTTCTTTATTGATTTTTTTCCTTTTGTTACTTTTACTGGATAATAATGTGTGATGGTTAATGCTGATTTTCAGTTTTGCAGCATTTAGAATCACCAGAGACAAGCATCTGAGAATGTCTTGAGAGATTTTCTTGATTATGCTAACTGAAATGAGAATGCCATTTTCAATGTGATTGGCAAGGTCCTATTTTTTTATTAATTTTTTTCATACATTTTGACCATTCTTTCCCTTTCCTCAGCTCCTCCCCATATCCCTACCCACTCAACTTCATGTTCTTTCTCTCCCCCTGTCTCTCTGGCTCTGTGTCTCTAACTCGCTGTCTCTCTCTGTCTCTGTCTCTCAAGCACTATGTTCTTTCCTGGGCCTAAGTTACACGGTTTAGCATACAATAAAAAGTACCACAAATATTAAATGATTTCCCATTTTCTTATTACAATGTGTTCTTTCATTGCTAGGATGTGTGTGTTTCAAGTATTTATGTGAAATAACTTTTTTTAGCAGTATCACAAGTGAAAACATTTCAGTTTATCCTAATTAAGGCCACCTGATGTTTTGGCTATTACATGTCTGAAACTAGAATGCCATTCCAAGTACTCAAAATTAAATCTTCCAAAATATAAATAATTTATCAATTTATCAATTTAGAGCTTATAGGTGGTTTCAGTCTTAGGAAGTAGTGAAAGTATTTTTTTTCCAAGCTGTGAAACTCCTAATGATAGATGATTGTCAAAGTAAGTTCTTCGGATATTTAAATTTAACAAAGGATATTTTTATTTCTATCCTACTTCTTAAGGTTACCCATCACAGCATCATGTACATTGCAGTTCTGACAGGCTAATGGTACCCTGGAAACCATCATAGTTTCATTTACTGAAATTCATTAGTAAGTGAGGCTAGAACTGTGTGCATGCATAGGTCCTAGAGCTAGTGGTTTTGAAATCTGTATGTGCCAGACGGGTGGAGAGCATAAAATGTAGGAATTTGATGTTCTTTCAGTAAAAAGCAGCTGAGATAGCACAGCTTTCAACAGGGAATTTTCCACAATGCAGTGAAAAGGCTAGCCATTTTTGATTTGGAGGTGATGTTCAGAGGCCATCAAGAGTAATGAAAAAGAGATAATTGCAGCCTAGAATTTAAATATACTCTGTTATAACCTCTTCATTTTTAATAACAAAGGAAGCCTAGATGGAGAAAGTACACATATATCACTTGGAATTTAATATCCATCATTAACTGTTTTTATATTTTATGAGTTCTTAAACGGATCCAACAAATGCCCTTGTCTCAATTATCTCACATATGAAGCATGGCTGCTGATGCCTTCCTGTAAGATTTGTCCAAATAAAGTACTATAAATATGTCAACTGTTTGGATGTTTGGCACAAGTAGGGGTTGAATAATAGCTCAATGGTAGAAAGTTGCTTTATTTGTTTGTTTGTTTTTCTCTCCCATAGTTAAAAATTTTCCTCTGTTGGGTGTCCACCAAGAAGACTTGTAGGAAGAAATGGGTCAAGGTCTTGTATGAGACAATCACAACTCTAATTCTCCTCACTTAATTCAGCCTCAGCAACTATTTCATCTCTCTTTTTTCTTTCATTCATTCTTTCTTTAAATTTTGGTAGGATTTCATTTTGTAGGGTTTCCTTCAGTGCCTTGATGACCCCAGAATTCACTATTTAAAACTAGGCTAATCTCAAACTCACAGAACTCTGCCTACCTCTGCCTCCTCCTTATCCCAGCAACTATTTCTTGATGTTTTTCTACATACTAAGTATTGAAACAATAGAAAGATCAATCAGAGACTGTCCTTCGACTTGACATGCAACCCAAAAACAGCACAGCCCTTATGAATAGGAAATACAGTGTCAGGTCAATGAGCTCATCTTAACCTTAGATGAAAATTCCCAGAGATTAATGGACTGAATGACGACAGTACAGCCTTAAACTCTCTCCTTTTCAGCCCTGTATATGGACTTTTTAAGTGTTAATTATCTTGAATTTTCTCATTGATACCTAGTGTCTTTATTCATTCCCCATCTCTTTTTCTTTCTCTATCAGTCTGCGTGGCAGTGTGGAAGAACCACCACATGAGGACAGTCACCAACTACTTCATAGTCAACCTTTCCCTGGCAGACGTGCTTGTGACCATCACCTGCCTTCCAGCCACCTTAGTTGTTGACATTACTGAGACCTGGTTCTTTGGACAGTCCCTCTGCAAGGTCATTCCTTATTTGCAGGTAATTCTTTTTTGGGCCCTTTGAGAAATTATTTTAAATGTTTTCTATTATAGTCATGACCATCTGGTAAACTAGTTAATTAGTTAAGAAATAAGTATAAATATTCAGAAAGTAAAACACTTAAAGAAGATAATACTTGAGATTTGCTGAATATACAAGTTCAGTTCTAGATAAAATCGAGGCAACAATGCTGTTAATATTTCACAGTCTTCATTACTAGATGAATCATTGAACAAAGTAATGATTTAGCCTCCCCTAGATCAAGTAGCCATGAGCATTTGTTTTTCAATAATCAAGAATATCAGGGTTTTTTGTCTAAATGGTTTCTTTTCATCCTAAGGAATTAAGAGTTATGTGGATCAAAGAGGGGCAACTTGGGACATCAGTTCCGGGTTTGGAATGTCTGTTCTTCCATCTGTAGATGGTACCCTATCAAGTGATGGTACCCTATGTATTCAAAGACTCTTGGCAACTCACTAAAAATGGTAATTTTAATAAGATCTACCTCATATATAGCTGTTATGACAGATTATTTAGATCATTTACAAGAGATTCTTGCTCTGTGATTACCTCATCATGAACTTAAAACAATGCATTAAGAGAGTCAATGACCAGTATCATCACTAGATGTCTCTTGTCAACAGTACCACTGAGACATCTAGTGAGTAAACAGCGAGTGCAGTCTTTCTGTATCTGTTGACAAATTAAAAAAAAGAACAAGTACTTTCAAAAGAATTATTTTCTGACTGTATTTATGAATGTAAAGTCTTTATTAAAATATTCCTGTTAGTGACCATGGCAACACAATCCTAAGAGCTGTGTTCACCTTAGGAAGTGGACAGTGAAGTAAAACACAGGCTGTGTTCCTCCTAGGAAGCATATAGTGAAAGAAAAGATCAATGGTCCCTCTGTATCATCCCACAGTCCCCATCTACCCTTGTCCTTAGTCCCTGCACCATTCTAGGTGGTGATCACAATGTTTCCCAGAAGAAATAATGGGCCTCACGTAAGAGAAATTTGGAAGAGGTCACAAAAATCCATTGCTAGAAACAGTTTTATTTATTCTTTAGAAAGAAAATGTTAGAGACTTCAATTCAGCAGCTCCTTAATGATCTCTTAGACATAATATGTTTTAAACAGCTGACATCATTTATAGTATATGTGGTGATGCCATAGAAATTATAAGCTACATACAGACATAATGTTTAATTATAAGGTTTGTGGGCTAGCATGCTGAGAGCCATCAGTGGATTACAAAATAAACTGTAATAAAATTTGGGGAAATATTAAAATGAATAAAAGGAAGAACATCCTCATCATAAACAATTAAGTAAGAATCTATGGTAGGGTTTATATACAGGTATGGTTGAATTTGCACACAGTAACTGAAAAAAATCCAAAAGCAGAAGAAAATTCTAACATCTGAATATTCTTCCTGTTATTTCCAGTAAATTGTATTTCTCTAAGCTCAGTTCCGCTAATTATCCAAGGGGATATGTCTACTCCCTTTGGTTTCAGGGTAGTTTCAACTGTTCAAATCCTTGGTTGCCTGACAACCTTCATGGTATCTATCTTATGAACCAGATGTTTTGATTGAGAGGATGACGGAGTGAGAAAGTATCACATGTGCCAGGAGTGTGCATTCTGGCTCTGATACAATCATAGCTTGCTGTGCCATGCACCTCCAAGTCTCCAGGGAGGCCAGAACAAAAGACAGGAAGCAGCATTAACAGCAAGGGATGCAGGCAGGGGTGGCTCCTAAAGTCACTGGCATTGGTCCTTCCCCCACTCCCACCCCAAAACAGTTTATAAGCATGTTCTAGAAGTCAAAGGACAAACAGAGATTCTGGATCCTGCATAAACAGTGTCCAGTTCATCCATCTCCACAAGAGAAAACCAATGTGTATTCACAGACTCCAAACAAACTGTACTTGTCCTGTAACTCCTTCAACACCTCTTGTTAGAAGCTTAGAAGCATGCCAGGGCTCTTCCTTTTGTGTAGAAGCCTTGAGTTAAGCAGTTTTGTATCTCAATTAACTCTAATTCTATAACCCCTAGCCCTGACCCTATTAAGGATAGCTCCATACATCGATTATGTAGGAATCAGCAGGGTTGAAACATTTATTTCTTTACATTTCCAAGCTAAAGAATCACTTACATGGTTATTCTCATAAAAGTCTATACTGAGAGGACATACATGTTTTTAAGACCAAGTTACTAATTGTCAGTGAGCAAACTATAGCACACATACTCATGTTCAGAAATTCTCTTTTAATATAGTCTAGACCTTTATTTGTGTGCAATGCATTGAAAATAAATTGGACCAAATTACCTATTGTTATTAGAATTTGAAAAAAGATACCCATGACTTATTTATGCTGATGAAATGCAACCAGTGAAAACCTACACGATAACTTAAAATACTCAGGTCATGCCATTCTTTTTTATTGAAAGAAAATACACCCATGTATAATTTCTTTCCCTCTGAGAATACTATTTACACTATCAGTAGAAAAGCTATAAAACAGAGTAAAGATAATAACTATTCACAAATTATAAGCTGAGCTTTTAATGTGAGAAAACTGAACAGTTTCAAAGTACCTATTTCACATCTGAGAGGAAATAAAAAAGTTTTCTGATGCATTTCTAGTTTTCATCATCCATTTTCCTAGCATGAAAGTCATTTGCATGAACACATAGAGTAGGCTACCCTGAATTCACTTTGCTCTGCTGTAACTACTTGGCTGATAAGGCAAATAAATGCTCTCACTTTATATTTCTGACACCCAGCAATTCTCTTGAACCATGTTCCTTTCTCCCCTCTAGACTGTGTCAGTGTCTGTGTCTGTTCTTACATTGAGCTGCATTGCCTTGGACCGATGGTATGCAATTTGTCACCCTTTGATGTTCAAGAGCACAGCCAAACGGGCTCGAAACAGTATCGTCATCATCTGGATTGTCTCCTGCATTATAATGATTCCTCAAGCCATTGTCATGGAGTGTAGCAGCATGCTCCCTGGCTTAGCCAATAAAACCACCCTCTTTACAGTATGTGATGAGCATTGGGGCGGTAAGTAGTTTTCGTTCATACACTCACATAGGCAGGGTATCTGCAAATATTGGACTAGCATCACTATTGGGTTTATATATTTTATTAGTATTTGTTAAAAGAGTTCAGCAAAAGAATGAAAATAAACTTGAAGTGCAACATAACTTCATAATTAGCTCACATCTTTTGGAAGGGCTTCTTGTACAATTCTTAATTTTCATAATTTTTACAGTGAAAATGAGTAGAGGACTTTATTCAGATAATGCCTCATTTTTACTTATTGCTTAATGTTTTTAAAAACAAATGAACTAGTGGATGAAACAAACCAAATTCTACATTAACAGTTTATGAAAATCAATATAAAGATTTTCTCAAAAAATAAAATATTGAGATTATATATGATCCAGTTATCCCATTCCTGGGCATAGTCCTAAAGGACTCTGGATCTTATTCAGAGATACCTGTGCGTTGATGGTCAATGCTACTCTATTCATAATATTTAAGAAAGGCATCAGCATAGATGCCTATGAAAATATGGTACACATAGAGTGGGCTACCCTGCATTCACTTTACTCCACTGTAACTACTTGGCTGATAAGGCAAATAAATGCTCTCATGTTGTATTTCTGATACCCAGCAATTCTCTTGAACCTAGGTCAGGGCTAGGGTTTATGGAATTATTAGAGTAAAATGAGATGCAAAACTGCTCAACTCAAGGCTTCCACACAAAAGGAAGAGCCCTGGCACGCCTCTGAATATGGAACATTCACGATTGAATTTTATCCAGTCTTAAAGAAAAATAAAATATTCAGGAAAAATGGATGGAGCTGGAAAATATTACACAAAGTAAACCAAGGCCTAAAAAGACAAATGTTACAAGTGTTCTCTCATGTGTGTGTGGTGATATATTGTTTATGATTTAATAAAACTTGCCTGTGGAACAGAATGAAAAGCCAGCCTCTCTAGTTATCCTAGAAACTAGGCAGTGATGGCACACACCTTTAATCCCAGGACTCAAGAGACACAGGCAGATGGATCGCTGTGAGTACAAGGCCACCCAGGGCTACATGAGACTGAATCAGTCTAAAATAGAAACAGAGCTCAGGCCTTTAATCCAGCACTAGAGAGGTATATAAGGAAGAAGCAAAGAGTCTCCTGTGAAATTTAGTTTCCAATCACAGGGAAGACAGGATCTCCATTTCAGCCTTGGAAGAGGTAAGAGCTACTGGCTGGCTGCTTTGCTTTTCTGATCTTCAGCTTGAACTCCAGTATCTGGGTTTTTATTATTCATGCTACATGTGTGTGCTTTAGCATCTAATTTTTTTAAATGTGAATTTGTATGCAAATGAAGGAAGGTTGATAACAGGAAACTAGAAAGGAGCCTATGAGAGGGGAAGAAAAAGATATTTTAAGAGAGAGGGGCAGATAAAAAAAGAGGGGGCCAGGAAGAGCAATAGAACACATGTAACTTTAAAAGTGGAATGGTTCCTACTGGAAATGGGAAAAGAATAGCCTAGAAAACAAGGGTAGGGAGTGGGGGAGTGGAAAGTGGGGAGATTGTCAACCCTAAAACCCAAACTAGGCATGCATAAAAATACCATAAGGAAATCTGCTAATTTGCATGCTAAGACTTTGAAGAAAAATATTTCAATGTAGCTTTAGAAATTAAGTAAGTTTGCTTAAAATGTTAAGAAAACACCAATAAATTCTTATTTTCTTGTTTAAAATAAAAGAATATTTATGAGCTGGTTCAATGTCACATTGATTGTCAGAAGTTCCCAGTTTCCTAATTGCCTCCAATGCAACTAGGTTTGTATTTGTCTGTTGTTTCCAGTTTAAAACTATGTTCTGAAAATATCACCTTACCTCAGAGATGCTCAGTCACTGAGTGAGGCATTATGTCAGATAGAAATAACATCTGGATGTTATACATCTGTACACAACTGCACCCATGATAGTAATATATAAACAAGCAGAATTTTGGAGGCCTTCTGATTCTTTGCCTCAAAACTTTTAACAGAGGGACAAAGCTATCCACACATAGCAGATGTGGATAAGAACAGAGAAAAGGATAATAAAAATTCACTATACTGCCCAGGATGATGCCGCCTTTGGGGATCCCCCATGGAGCGCCTTCCCCTCTCTAGGGAGCAGGGGGTAGACTGGGTAGGGGCTGGTGGGGTGTGGAGGGGGAGGGGAGGGAGAGGGAGAGGGGATTGACATGTAAAGCAGGCTTGTTCCTAATTTGAACTAATAAAAATTGTTATAGAAAAAAATCAGTATGGCACATACTAGTTATACATGAAACTTGAAAGGATCAAACTGGCCTCTTCTAGATAGTTTCACTACAGTTGTGCATACTTGTAGAATTTACACATCAGGAAAGAACGATTGCTAAATAGACACGCAGTCATACTTATTAGAAAGATGAATCAAGCCAGGTGACCCGGAAAGCTCAGGTAGATAGATCCTGAATCCTAAACCAGACAGGGCTACACAGTGATGCTCAGTCTTAGAAAGAAAAAATCAAAGTAACCAAAGCAAGTCAAAATACAACTGTAGTAAGCAAAATTTTACAATTTGAAATTCCTGCTACTCTAAGATATTAAATATCTTTTCAATGAGTTTTACTCTTCTTCTCTGACATTGTTATGTTTTCTGCATTTGTTATCTCTCATATTTTTAAATAAATATTCATTTAATAATACAGTCAAAACCAAACTAAATGGAAAGTTCCTACATACTTTCTTTAAGTATCCTATGTTCCATTTATTTAATGTTCAAACAACATCTAGAGTGTGCTAGGCATTGTGTGCCTAAGAGAGCGCATTCCCCAGTGAGGATGAGAGAAACCACAGTGTGATTAATGGACTTATGTACCGAGTCCTAGGAACACAAATGAGAGAACAGCTTCAGTCCTGGCCATGTGGGCAAATGTTTACAAAGAAGAAGCTAATATTTCAGCAAAGCATTAAAGATGAATATGAGTTCTGCCAACTAGGAGCAGGGAAGGGATATCCCAGTGAAGGAAAAGATGTGTTATAGAAAGTAAGAAGATCCACTCACTGGGCCCATATCTAAAGGAAGAAAAGGAGAAGGCATAGCCTCTGGGATATAGGAAGACTGAAGAAATGATTTTAGAAAGCTGAAGTCTCTTACATGATTTATTTATAGTAAATTATAGCTGGAAAGCATCCTGTATCCTGTAACCTGGTCATTCTTCTGAATCCATGACTAAATTGAGCCCTACAGAGATTACACTATCTACTCAAGATTATAAACCAGTGTGTAGATATCAAATGCAAGAGTCCTACTGAAATGTGGAGTCATTTGTGATTATGGAAAGGGTCATTATAGAACATACTTAGTACTCAGTAAATGCCAGGGAAGATTTCCTAAGGTATTTTGTAAAGGAGTTTCATTGATATGTTCATGGAGTATAATATAAATGATTGTTCCACACACACAATCAAGCATCACTAACTCCATTAATGAAAAGTTTATCAAACCATGGAATCTTATCAATATATCAATAAATGTAATTAAGTACCATGTTGTGTTTTATAACATCTTTAATCAATAAATGTAAATACACAAAATTTATATCTATTTCTACCATTTTATTATCTAGCTTTTATACAGATATTCAAAAGTCATGATAAAACTATTTGAAAGTAGTTTGATAATAGCCCACAATTACTCAAAAATGCTTCTAAGGGCTAAAGTTAATTGATACTGAATTTAAATGATCATCTATAAAATAATCAAGCAATAAGAACTAATAATTTGTCTTCAGCTATTCAGTTATAAATTACCAGTAATTTACTGCTTTTAAGGAAAATGTAAAATAATTTAAAATAATTTGTGATCCTTTAACTCATTAATGAGTTCATTGAGACTTCTTCATGGAGACTTTAAAATTCCATGCCCAAATTGAAGGGTTAAAGGTCAGAAGAGGCATTATATAACTCTCTTGGTTTCCCTTCTATTGCTGTGATAAGCACAATGACAAAACCAACTTGAAGGAAAAGTTTATTGCGTCTTATAGGTTATAGTTGACCTTGGAGGGAGGATGGAGCAAGAGCTTAAGGCAGGAACCTGAAATCAGGAACTGAAGCATAGGCCATGAATGAATGCTGCCTACTGGCATGCTCCCCATGGCTTGTTCAGCCTGCTGGAGGATTCAAGAATATTTTAACACATGTAACTTAAATTTTCAGTAGGTTGAGTTTTCACTTATTTGTAAATCTAAGAATGAAAATCATATTTTAAGATTATTACATTATAACCTCTCCAGTAACATGCCCTTGCTAGCCTGTTGTATAATTTTGCATGATCAGCTTTTCTGCATAAGTGTTCATTATAATATTAACTTCCTAGCCAGTTATTAGTATTTTCACTTATTCAAAATTGCCAGAACTTACCTTCCTTCCATCTGTTCAAAACTCCAAATTGCTATGGCAGTAATGGTATCTGCTATGCTAGTGGGAAAAACATTGACAATTAAATTTACTTTCCTCTATCTGTTCAATTTAGTCTGATATAGCTATTACAGCTTCAGTGTACATGAGCTTCAAAGGAGTGTGTGTGTGTGTGTGTGTGTGTGTGTGTGTGTGTGTGTGTGTGTGTGTAATATATGTGGAATAGAATACTTTCTTTAAAACAAATGGAAGTTCAAAGCCACTCAGGTATCTGAGAATTGCTGAGGTCACCTTCAAGTTGTTTTAAAATTGGCTCAGCAAATGCTGTTCAGGCTGCTGTACTTCAAATGGAATGCTATCTGCTATTCCTACAGTACTTGAATTCTATTGCTCTTTATTTAATGGTCTGTTTTACAAGATAAACTTGAAAGGAAATTAGAAATGAATGGAGCAGATGAGTGCCTCCTGACCCAGGAAGAGTCTAAAAATGACACCTCAAATTGGTCTCTTATACCTCTAAGCAGCCTATGTACCATGCTGTTCCTTCTAAAATACCAAAAACACAGTAACAAAAAATAGAGAGAAACAAGATAATTTTAGAATAAAGAATACAAAAAATATTGGACTCAAACTCAATTAGTTCCAGATAAGAAGTTACGAGTTTAAGATAACAGAGGCCATTAAAATTATGAATATGTTTAAAATATAACCAGTAATATAACTAAATGCAAGATTGCTAAGTAAATGACAATTATCATGGCCATTAATGTACTTATTATTATACATCCTAAATACAAATTGCTCTTATGATCAATTTAATTAAATATCCAAGGCTCCATCCTTTATATCCTTCCTTAATCAAATGCAGAGGTGATAATTCCACAGCTAGCTTAGTCAGTCACTGTTCTATTGCTGTGAAGAGACACCATGACCAAGGCAACTTTTATAAAAGGAAAATTTCACTGGGGGCTTTCCTACAGTTTCAGAGATTTAGTTAATTATCATCATATTGGGAAGCATGGTCACATGCAGGCAGACATGGTGCTGGACAAGTAACTGAGAGATATGTCCTGATTTTCAACACAGAAAGAGCCTGAGTCCTGGCATGGGCTTTTGAAACTTCAAAGCCCACTCTCCCAGTGATACATTTTCTCCAACAAGGCCATACTTCCTTATCCTTCAAATCTGTTCAAATATTGCCATTTACATTCTAATAAGAATAACTAATTGAATTTAAATTTAGCACTTTATTTTAAACAAGAATTTAGTCATTATTTTTTAATAAAAACAACACAATTTTACCAGGTCTCTTTTAGTAAATTAATATATAAGACAATCTATAATAGTATTTTTAATGAGCAAAATGCAGGCATGCCAAATAAAGAGCCATTTGAGACATAAATTTCCTGATCATGGTTAAACTGTAATCCCACCCAATTTAGAAATGACTAGTTGTTATTCTCTGAGTATATTCAGTGAAACATTGGAAATTATCTTCCTATGTATGCATAAAATATACAAGTGAAGTCATAAGGAAGTCAACTCATAAGGAGTCAACTCATACTTTGAAAGAAAAAGCTGAAGTAACCCCTCTTATAAATCCTTCATTTTAATGTCAGATTTTATGGTTTGACTCTCATCTCAGGTGACGTTTACCCAAAGATGTACCACATCTGCTTCTTTCTGGTGACATACATGGCCCCTCTGTGTCTTATGATATTGGCTTACCTGCAAATATTCCGTAAACTCTGGTGCCGACAGGTATGTAATATCAAATAAATTGTTTGTATCTTCTTTAGGATGTACATAAAAAATTTAAAATTTCATTGAACTAATGTAACACATTCAACATAAGATTGTTTGTTCTAAAGTACTGAGACTCTAGATATGAAAATATCCCTTGATTGTTTCACTGGTATTTAGCAAATGTCTGAAATTCTGCCTTAATAAGTCTACACTTCTGATAAAAATCTCAACCTCAATAATTAACTGAGTTTTTTTTTAATCTGGGAGCAATATTTTAAATTTTTTGTTAAAGATTTACTTACTGTTATTTTATTTATGCAGTGTTTTGCCTGCATGTATGTCAACACACTACATGTACACAGTGCTCTCAGAGAACAGAAGAGGGCACCAAATGCCCTGGAATGAGTTATAGATGATTAAGAGCTTCCATGTGGATGCTGGAAACCTAACTCGGGTCCTCTAGAAGAGCAACAAGTGTTTTTAACTGCTTAGCCAGTTATTTTCATCATAAATAACAATTTAATTCCAATCCCTAAAGAGTATAAATATAAATGGTGGTACTTTAAGTGAAATGTTTGTAACACACTTAACGTATGTGTTATATCTTTACCTTCAATGATCTCATTTACAGTAGATTTAAAGAGTGATATAACTCAGGGTTGTTTTCCTCTGCTCCCCCAACACTCATCCTACTTTCCCCTCTGTGCCCAGTATAAGTAAGAATTGTTTGAAGAAGTTATAATTCTGAATTAGAGTTACTGTGACTTACTAGAAAATGATACCATCCATGAGATTTCGTCCATTCTCTCAGTGAATAATTTGTCCTGTGTTAATATCGTCTGCCTTCTAGCCTTAAACTAAACAACCAGTTTATGTGACCAGTAAATTCAGTCTTTAGAGGGGATATGGTGCATAGTGGAAATGACCTTTTTAATACAAGCCCAAATTACCAGGGCTTGGCGAAGTAGGGGGCTCTCTAAGACTAGGCTGGTAACATTTAAGCTAAATCTCTGACTTGAAAGAATTCAGCAAATGTGTGGATAATTGTAAATATGCAGAGTGGCTATCACTCAACTTCTTATGTTTAGTAAGTTATATGACATGATAAAGACATATTCTAACCTGGCAGTAGTGGTGAATGCCTTTCATCCCAGCAGGAGAATCTCTGTGAGTTCCAGGCCAGCCTGGTCTACAGTGTGAGATCCAGTACAGCCAGGGCTGTTACACAGAGAAACCCTGTCTTGAAAAGAAAAGAAAAAAAAATGATAAAGCCTTATTCTTTCT
Organism: Cricetulus griseus; assembly: GCF_003668045.3. NCBI lineage: Eukaryota > Metazoa > Chordata > Mammalia > Rodentia > Cricetidae > Cricetulus > Cricetulus griseus. The sequence goes on along the minus strand of NC_048597.1, from coordinate 187,441,168 downwards.
TTTTTATTTAAATTAGAAACAAGCTTCTTTTACATGTCAATCTCAGTTCCCATCCCTCCTCCCCTGGCTCCACTGACCCCCTATTCCAACCCTTTTCTGCTCCCCAGGGAGGGTGAGGTCTTCCTTGGGAGATCTTCAAAGTCTGTTGTATCATTTGGAGCAGCTCCTCTACCCTCCCCAGTGTGTCTAGGCTGAGAGAGTATCCCTCTATGAAGACAGGGCTCCCAACTGTCTCATGTGTGCTCTGGAGAGCAACTAGTGTGTTTTCAGCCACGGAGTCACATCTCCAGCGTCATTTCTGTCACGTTTAAAACAGGGTTGCACAGCTCATAAATTCATACACATTAGGTGGAATAAATACTTAAATCATTGGGAAAAGTACCCAAATCATCACAAAAAGTAACTCAGTACCTCAACAGTCTATGATGTTAGCTGGACTTTCAACTATGTCTGATTACATTTCTAAAATTGCATGTGTTGAATTGTTGTTGTCTGTGACCTTTGTCATTTGTCTTCATTTTGTTGTGTGTTTGTTTTTTTCATGCTAGAGGATCAAACTCCCATGTTTTGAGTGACATCTTTGCCACTGAGTGACATATCTTCTGATTGCTTAACATAGCTAAAACTGAACTTAGTTCACGGGACTTTAGAACAGCCTTGTAATGATTCTTCTGTTTCCTAGGCTGTTAACTGATGATAGTTCATAGTAGCCTCAATCCTTTTATTCTTCTAATCAGCACATGTGCAGATGAATGCAATAGAAAAAAATAGTGAGAATTTTAAAAAGTAAGGACCTATAGTAATCAGAGGAATGTTTTTAGAAAAAGTTAGAATATGACAGTTTCTCAAGGAAGAAAAAATATTAATGTACAATACAGCTATGCAGATGTTATATAGACTGAGATTCTGAGGAGCATATCAGATATCAAGATCATCTCCCATTATGTAGTTCTACATATGCTTGCCTATACACTTGCATAAAAATTAGTGTACCTTTAAAACTCGTTAAGAGTAATACACAATTTGTCTTGTTACCATTGTGTCTACAACTGTTACTTGTTGCCTTGCACAAAGAAGGGACTTGAAAAATGTCTTCTAATGTGTAAATGACTCTTGAAACATAAACAATATGCTTATTTATTATTTAAGCTTATATTTCTCAATTTCCAAAACTTTAAAATAAATTCAAATTGTATTACAGGCTTAGAACTAACCTACATTTTTCGATGAAATGTCCCACTTAGTGCAATCCACATGATTTAAAAGATTTGCAGTAAAATGCCTGAGCTGTGAAACTAAAACATTTAAAAAGCAGATTGGAATGGAAATTGGCAAGTTGAGCTGAGCCCACTTTACAGCTGCAATAAAGTAAATTGACCCCAGATGGATAATTAAATAGAACTCAGCTTGAGCAACTCTTGGCTTCTAACTGTTACTGCATCTAAACAGAGTTATCAGGCATGGCATTTGCTATAGGCCACACCAAGAGAGCCATCAAGTGAAGGGTCTATCCTATTTGCTTAAAATTACAAAGATGCATGGATACTGATTTGTACTTTTGAATTAGCAAGTGTAAAATTATTAGTGAGCAAATTCTGTGCCCTTTTCCGACTTTGGTAAGTGCTTCAGTTTTCATTAAAATAAGTAGCTATTGTCTTGCTCAAATCGGTAACTTCTACTTTCCTCTCCTGTAACAATATGATTCAAAGAATTCACTGGCAATGAAACCACAGATTGGTCTCTCAAGATCCTCACATTCAGAAACTTCGTAAGCTTGACTTGCTTGGCTTCTTATGCATACTTCAGTGCTTAGTACAGTTCTTAGCCTTCTCAGAATTAGTAACAGATCATAGTTCTTATATAAACTTCTGTTAATGCATTCCACAGATATTACTAAGTACTTGCATGTCTATGCTAAGTAAGGTAGTAGAGACGAATAATAGTATACTCTTAAGTCAGATGGGATTTTAACTTTCCAAAGACTGAAAGACCTTCCATTTCATGATTGTGTCCATGATCCGATCTACCTTTTATTCACCCACATTTTTAGAGAAGTTAGAATTCATACAGTGATACTGAGTAAGACTAATCAGTCTAGTGTGAGAAAATGGACAGAAAGTCATAGAAGATGAGGAGATGCAGGAAGACAACGCTCAAACTCAACAATGAAATAAAAAAGCAAAAGTAAATGTAACTTCTTAGGTATATTTAAAAATTGCTATAAAGGTATTTTATTTGGAATTTGTTTGTTTATATCCAGACTGAAATACAATTGTGAAAACAACAAAACTGTAAATTCATCTTATAAAATGCATAAGCACATAACTTATAGGAAAGATGAAGGGAGTGCACAGTGATATTGAAAAATATACATTTATGTGTATTAAAATTTGATTAGTATTAATCAGTGTCTAAATTAAGCTGTTTATTGTAACCACTAGAAAAATTCTTTTTTCAAAAAACACCTAGTGAAAGACAATAAAATTTAAATGTTACAGTAGAAAGTAATAAAAAAAATCACTAATGGAGAAATAAAGGAACACAATAGATAAAACATACCTACACAAAAAAATACCAAAATTACAAATGTTGATCAATGTAAATTAGAAAATCTGAACAGACCTACATTAGGAGATGATTAATCAAGATTCTACAAGCACTAAACGTGAAAAGCCACATATGAAAAAGAAGATGAGATTTTTGTCTTTCTGAAACTGAGTTACCTCACTTAATACTTGCCATACCATCTGTGTTCCCATAAATTTCATAGTTACTTTTTTCTTAACAGCCGAGTAAGTTTCAATTCTCTATGTGTGTCACATTTTCATTTGGTTGTTGATGATGATGATGGACAGCTAGGTTGGTTCCATGTCCCTTATTATTGTGAATAATGCAACAACAAATGCAGACATGCAGTTATCTATTTCTACTTTAGAAGATGGAATTCTTTGCTATCTTTGGGTCATATGGCAGTTAGAATTGGGCAACTTAAGAAACCTTGATACTGATTTCCACATTGGTTACACTAGTTTACACTCTCACCAGCAGTGGATAAGGGCACTTCTTTCCCTACAGCCTCACCAACATTTATTGTCATTTGTTTTCCTGATGGTAGTTGTTCTAGCTTGGCTTTTTGTCAACACAGATAGAGTCATTTTGGAAGAAGGAACCTCAACTGAGAAAATTTCCCCACCAGATTGGCATGTCAGTGTTAGCAAAGCTGTGGTGCGTTTTCTTGATTGATAACTAGTGTGAGAGGGCCCTGTTTGCCATGGATGGTGCCACTTCACTGGTGGTCCTAGGTGCTGTAAGAAAGCAAGCTGAGCATTCTACGTGGACCAAGCCAATCAGCCCTACCCCAGAACCTCTAATTCAGTTATTGCTCATGCACCTGCCTTGAGTTCTTGACCTAACTTCTCTTCATGATGGACTGTGATCCCATGGGGACTTACCTCACCAAGTTGTTTTGGATCATAGTGTTTCATCACAGCAATAGAAGACTAAGACAGTAATAATTCTAATGGGGTGAGATGTAGTTTCAAAATGGCTTTAATTTATATTTCTCTGATAGCTGAGAATGTTAAACAGTTTTGAAAACATTTATGGGCCATTTGTGTTTCTTCCTTTGAGAACTAGCTGCTTGATTCATTAGCCTATTTATCAACTGGCACTTCTATGGTTTGGGAATTTAAATTTTATAGTGCATTATTTATTCTATATATCAAGCTCCCTATGTGAGGTTTAGCTGGCAAAGACTTTCATCGTAATCTGTGGGATACCCATTTGTTCTGCTAGTGATTTTCCTTGCTGTGTAGAAACTTTTAAATTTCATAAAGTCTACTTCTTGATTCTTGGACTCTGCCCTGTGGTATTAGAATTCTATTCGGAAAGCTCTTATCTATACCATTGGCAATACCCCAAACAAGTGTATTCCCTACGTTTTACTCTAGAAGTTTCAGATGTAAATTAAAGTCTTCATGTGGGGAAGATAACTCAGCTGGCAAAAAGCATGACATAGTCTTGCAGAAGACCTGCGTTCAGGTCCCAGCACCTATGTTAGGCAGCTCACAACTATCTGTAGTTCCAATTCCAGAGACTTCCAACACTTTCGGCCTCTGTGGGCATGTGCACTCACACACATATATCCACACAGACACACTCATATAGTTAAAACAAAATTTATATCTGAAATTAATGTTCTTGAACATTTTTCATTGATTTTTTAGAAGGCTAATGATGTGGATCTAAGTTCATTCTTCTGCATGTTATATATTCAATTGTATCAATGCCATTTCTTGAATGGGCTGTCCTTTCCCAATGAATGTTCTTGATACCCTTTTCAAATTTACATACCCATTACTGTGTATTTACTTCTTGGTTCTTTATCCTATTTATTTCCCATTTATGTGCCAGTACCATGGTGTCTTTTTTCAGTATGGTTTTATAGTATAATCTGAGGTCAGGCCCTAATGATACCTCCAGCAGTGTTCTTTCTATTTAGGGTTGTTTTGTCTATCCATGATCAGTTGTGTTTACACGTGATTATGACTTTTTGGATTATCTTCTAGTTTTCTGAGGAGTATCATTGGAATTTTGATGGGGATTGTAGTGAATATGCAGATTACTTTTATTCCTATGGTCATTTTCATAAAATTAACTCTGCCAATCCAAAAAAATGAAAGACCCCTCTCCTATCTGACAGCTTGTTTAATTTTTTTAGTATCCATCATTTACATGGTGTTTTGAACTAATAATTATTGTTCACATTTCTTTTACAGTTCATTTTCCTATATCAAAGATGGTTTATACAGTTCATTTACAGTGATGAACATGTCATGCTTGTGGTCTACTTTCCACAGTTAGAAACTACGGAGCCCTCAGTGACATATTGGTGAAAGACCTTCCATAGGGACAAACCCTTGGAATTTATCCTTTCTGATCCTTTTGTATCACAATTGATACTTTCATGTAATAAAGCATGCATTCAAAATTCAAGATTCAATAGTTTAGTCCGCAAATTGCTTGTCTTGCAAGCAGGAGGACAATACTTTAATCCCCAAAAGTCATGCAAACAATCTGGATATCATAGCACATACTAGTAATCCCAGTGTTTGAGAGGAAGAGCCAGGAAGATCCCTAAGGTTAACTAACCAGACAATCTGGCCTGCTTGGCAAGTTCTAGGCCAATGAGAGACCCTGACTAAAGAATAAAATGGATATCAACTAAGGAATTCCAGCCTACATTGTCTTCTGACCTGTAGTACATATATGTAACATGCACATATATGTAAACAAAGCTGGGCACACACATGCATGTGAACACACATGAACACATGCATGCATATAAACATACACACAAAACTGCTTACTCTCTTGTATGTAAATTTTCCAAAGGATTTTTTTACAAATAAAAAATGATGTGTTTTGAAGTTCTGTACAAATTAAATATATGATCTGAAATAGTCTACTTAGTATCTTCTTGGTCAAAATCTATAAAATGAAAATTATAATTTACCTTTAAGGACACATTGAGCATAACTTAAGGTTATGTGCAATTCTTGAGTGTCAGCTGATGTAGTGACTCCCAATGACTTTTTTCCTGCTGTCTTCTGGGGCTTCTCAGGTTCTCTGTACAGTTTGTAAGTGGAGAATGATTTGAAGGATTAAGCATTTTCTGCCTTCAGGCCCCTATCTGAAAGTGGCATTGCCACATTTCTCTTTCTTTTCCCTGCATGGGCCACAACTCTGCCGCCTGTGGCAGTTATTCTTCAAGGGAATGTTTTTGATACTTGAAAATGTCGCCAGGCAGAAGGGCAGAATATCTGCTCTCTCCTTCATTGGAGCATTCAAAAATAGAATAATCTATATGGTTTGATTTAGAAACCACTTCAGGACCACTTCACAGGTACTTAGCAGCTTCTGTGATAGAATTCTTCTAGAACTTTTTAAGTCCATTGCTACTTCTATGAAAGTTGTTTCTAAAACTACTTTTGAAAGAGAGATCCACAGGACTGGAGAGATGCTCAGCAGTTAAGAGCACTAGCTACTCTTGCAGAAGACCTGGGCTCAATTCCCAGCACCCATGTGACAGCTCACAACTATCCACTTAATTCCAGGGATTCCAATACCTTTTTCTGGCCTATGCAAGCACCAGGCATACATGTGATGCACAGATATGCAAGAGAGAAAGACACTCGTATACATAAAATAAAACTTAAATAACCTTTTTAAAGTTTTAAAAAAGAGAATCACAGAAGAGGGAGAATATTTAGCCCTTTATCTCCCAGAGGTTTGGTGAAGGGGCCCTGCCCAATTGTGAGGCGTTTCTGTTGCATGGAAGGTTTTCCTTTGCATCGTTGATCTCTTTAACTAAGTATATGGTCAAGTTTGGTCTCATGTAATGAGATTCATCTGTTTGGACATCAAAGCAAAACTGCATTGTCAAATGAAAAGATTCTCTAACTGACTTTGATCTTGTAGTGTAAACAGCCACGGGTTCCATGCAACCTTCATTCTGAGGGGCCACGGGAACACACTGCTCTGTACAGTATGTAGGGCAGAGATAAAAGTAACAGCTGACTAATTGTAGCAGAATCAAGCTGTCCCGGTGGGGTACTTATTGGCACATCTTATCAAAAAAGGAAAAGGCGCATGCTGGATTTCAGTGTTTTGCTAAGGTCTATCAATTTTCATGAGATTATAATTAAGAAAGTATTGTACTTGGCAGAACTTTATGCTATTATCAACTAACTGAAAATCGAAGAAGAAGCCTATTGTATAACGTAATTACTGCAAATTGTGGCTTTTTGGAATATTAGTGTAAGACCTGGAGGAATTCTCAGTGTATGTGTGTGCTTTCTGAAAGGACAAATTGCAAATTCAGTTTCAGACAATTTTGTAAATGTGAACAGTAAATCACGGAGAATAGTTTGTTTTTGTTCCCTCTATACACAGATTTATTTTGTCAGAATCGGAGGCATAAAACCTCGTTTTCAAAGATGTAATAGATGGTTAGGTGCTATATCTCCCTATGACAGCAGATGGCAGTATCGATGCATCAAAAATTCAGTCAAGTTTTTTGGGGTTGGAATTGTGTGTGTGTGTGTGTGTGTGTGTGTGTGTGTGTGTGTGTGTGTGTGTGTGTGTGTGTGTGTGTGTGTGTGTCTGTGTGTGTCTGTGTGTGTCTGTGTGTGTCTGTGTGTGTGTGTCTCTGTGTGTGTGGCTGTATCTGTATCTGTGTGTGTCTGTGTGTCTGTGTGTTACCGTCCTGTAAATTGATGCGTGTTTAAATTTAGGTGACTCCCGAATCTAGAATATGTAATGAAAATTTATAGTCGGGATTTTCTCAGCATTTGTCTCTCCATATTTTACTTCTGTTTTTGATAAGGGCATGCATTCTCTGTTGTTCTCTTTAGACCTTGACAAAGTTGGTATGCTTTAACACAACAACAAAAGCTTGTTTTTAACTTTTTCCCACGCAAACATCTATTTGTCATTTGACTAGGCCAGTGTTCTGAGCGATGGGAATTCTACACTCCAAACTTCTGTTTCTTAGTCTTTACTTCTATGTGGAATTTTGCTAAGTACCAATGAGGGATGCCCTCCTTTTTCAGATTCCAGGAACTTCTTCTGTGGTTCAGAGAAAATGGAAGCAACCGCAGATGGTTTCTCAGCCCAGAGGGTCTGGACAGCAGAGCAAGGCTCGGATTAGCGCTGTGGCTGCTGAGATAAAGCAGATCCGAGCCAGAAGGAAAACAGCGCGGAT